>NC_056746.1:1169303266-1169423266 GCF_019279795.1 Protopterus annectens
TAGTTAATCACTGTATATTAATCAGATCAGACAATAGTAGTAGTAGTAGTAGTAGTAGCGAACTTAAACTTGTCTTAAGTAAAAAAAAAATAAATAATAATAAATATATAATTGTACAGAATTACTAAGTATTCAAAAGTAATCCAAGCAAGGCAGGCAGTCTGTTTTCAGTGGAAAATCCTTTAAGTACACAGAGTATAAGTAAAATAAAAATAGAGTAATAGTTTCTTCACAAGCTTTCTAAATATATATATACTTTTTATCAGGCAAGGAAGAAGTCTAGAAGGATGAAAGCGATCTTTGTTAACAATAGGTTATGAAAATAGAATTTGATTTTTACAATTGATTTTTTACATGCAAAGTGTATATGTATATACACTTTGCATTTAAAAAAATCAATTGTAAAAATCAAATTCTATTTTCATAACCCTGCAAAGTGTATATGTATATACAGACTGTGGTGGTGGTGCTGCGGTAGCGTTGTCGCCTCACAGTAAGACGTTGTCCTCTTCGATTCTCAGCTAGAGTGTCTTCTGTGTGGAGATATGCGTGAATGGGTGTACCTTCGTTGAAGGTTGTGTGTCAGGGCTGGCAACTCAGCACGTAAAAATCTACTGCCAATCATTAGCGGACCGGAATTCCGCTGTGGTGACCCCTAACCGGGAAAAGCCGAAAGACACAACAACAAAGTGTATATGTATATATTTATATATATTTTTTGATTGCCAAATGGACTAAGGTTGATACATTTCCAGCCATGTAGTATATTGTCTTGGATAAAATCACAGACTTAATAATCTATTTAATAATCTGGTTAAATAAGAGGTACCACATCATTATAAATTTTATTTAAAGTACATAAGGGTTATATTATTATGACAGCTACTAAGTGGGGCAGGACCAGCTCGAATGTCACACTGATGGGGGAAGGGATGTGAATTTAACGTGTACCAATAACATTTTGTTTTACAGCACAATAAACCACTCCCTTGATGATAAAAAGTATATATATATATATATATATATATATATATATATATATACACACACACACACACACACATATATATATATATATATATATATATATATATATATATTTAGAAAGCTTGTGAGGAAACTATTACTCTATTTTTGTTTTACTTGGATTGCTTGTCTGTGTACTTAATAAAGGATTTTCGACTGGAAACAGACTGCCTGCCTTGCTTGGATTACTTTCGAATACTTAGTAATTCTGTACAATTATATATTTTTTTTTTTTTTTTTTTTTACTTAAGATGAGTTTAAGTTTGCTACTTCTACTACTATTGTCTGATATGATTAATATACAGTGATTAACTAGAGATATATGGACTGAAAATCCTGCACAAAGAGAAGTTTCTTACACTGTTTAGATTCTTTTTTATAAGACCCATTGTTCCTACTACTATTGGAACTGTCTGGGTATCTTTCTTTCACATTGCTCTCATTTCTGCCTGCAAGTCCTGATATTTTATAACTTTATGTCTCTGTGTGCAAGACACTGTAGTCACTGTGTGTGGTAATTTCAATGACCAATGCTACTCTTGTCTTCTTTTTTTGGACCACTATATCCGGTTTTCTAGCATCTATCCTTTGAACTGTTGGTAATGGGTGATCCCATGTGGTATAAACTTCATCATTTTCTCTGATGCTTTATGGCTCATGTTTCCAGTGTTTTTCAGCCACTTCAGTACCATAATGTTTGCACAATCCCCAGTGCAACAGTCTTGCCACATTATTATGCCTTTCAGTATACAGTCCTTCTGTCATTAGTATGTTACAACCAGCAACAAGATGTGCAACTGTTTCCAATTTAGTTTTACAAAACCTACATTTGTCTGTTTCCCCCACATGTTTAATGGACTTTATAAACCAGCATATACATACCCCACTATCTTGGGCTGGCAATATTAACCTTTCATCTCTTGGTTTGAATTCTCCTCTCCTTAACCATTCCTGTTGTGATTACTGATCAACATGAGGTTCTTCCAGAAGTTTTCTGTACTTGCAACTATATTTTGCTTTTTCCACATTTCTTGCCTTCTCATCTGGTCCTTCACCTTATATTCTTTCTTTTGTTTTTTAGCACATTAAGTTGCTGCCTGATTTTTATCTACTTCTGGTTTGATTTCCATTTTTGCTTGACACCGATATGCTTCTGGTAAACTAAACAGAGAAGTCACCTTAGATTTATTCTCCTCATGTTTCAAAACTTTCACTACATTTGGGTCTTTTGAGGTCAGCAGATGTGTGGAGTCCCACAATTGCAGATGTATACATGTAATCAATTTCAAGGAGGCCCATCTCTCTTTCATAATGGGGAATATATAATCTTGGTATACACTGATTTTTAGAAATCATTTGGTGAGCATGAAGCATCCTTCTTGTTTTCCTATTTAATCTAACACCTTTTGGGGCCAGTCAGTTACTCCAAAACTCTAAGTTAGGACAGGAAGAGCAAATTGGTTTATAGCTTGGATTTTGTTCCTAGATGTCAACGCTGTTTTCAGAATTAATTTAAGTCTTCTAAAGTATTCCTTAAGTTTTATTTGCATTTGTTCATGTTTTATTCTTGATCCTTCGTCACATTCTTGTCCCAAACTGATGTTTTCTTGCTTTAAAGGCTGCTTTCCCACATTTATCAAGACCAAATGTTGTATAATCTGGAAAAGTTTTGACAACCTGCAGCTGTGCTTTCAGATCCTCATCTAATGAGCTATACAGTTTAAATATTGACAAAAAGAAGATGAGAAGTCTTTATACTTTGTTGTTTCCAAATTGTAGCCATTGCCTAAGTTGTTAAGTAAACAGCTTAATGGGTTAATGGCAGGGCAAAATAGCAACAGTGACAGAGTCACCCTGGAACATCCCCCTTTGAATTTTTATCCCTGGGATAATAATCTGTCCTTTATCATGGCTTACTTGCAAAGTGGTCTGCCACTGTTTCATGGTTACCGTAATGTAGTCGATCAGTGTAGGGTGTATCTTATACATTTTTAAGCACTCTTTTATCCATGAATGTGGTATACTATCAAATGCTTTTTTATAGTCAATGCATGCCATACTTAGATTTTTCCCATTTTTACAGTTCTCCAGTATGACTATTTAACAACAAATGATCCTTTGTTCCATATGACTTTCTTTTATTGCCCTTTTGTTCTATTGCCATAATTGAATTTTCTTCTAAACGACTATAAACCCTGTCAGCATCAATTCTCATGTATAGTTTATACGTCGTCAGAAGGTAAGTTATTGGTCTATAATTTTTTGGGTAGCTTGCAGGTTCACCCTTAGATAAAAGCATTGTTTTACCTGTTAGCCAGATTGGTGTCTGTTCAGGGTGAACATATAAATAGTTCTTACTCATGGCTAAATCTTCATGCAAAGATGTTAATACTTTTAACCAAAAGTTAGGTACTGCATCTGGGCCTGGGGTTTTCCAGTTGGAGGCTTTTCTTGACTTTGTTTCAATCTCTCTGGCTGTTACTTCATCCCATTTCATATCCTGTACCTTTAATCTTCTTATTCTTTCTTTTATTTCTTTTATCCATTTAGCATCTTAGTTATGTTCCACAGGATCTTCATAGATACTTCTCCAAAATGTAACTACTTCCTCTTTTTTTTTTTTTTTTTTTTTTTTTTTTTGGTGGTCATTCAGTTCTTTTTACCTTATTTCCCAATTCTCTATAAAAAATGTTTTGGGTCATCATTAAATTGCTTATTTTGTACTTTTCCTTTATATTTATCTGTGTAGCTTCCAAGTTTTTTCCGCCTGTGCTGAAATTTTAAGTTTGTTATAGTGCATGATATTTCCTGGTCTGTTCTAATACTACACATTGCTTTTATCACATCTATCTTTCTTAATATTTTTGTTGATCTATTCCCTCTTCTATAGTCTTCTAAGAGTGACACTTCTTGTCTTAATTGCTTTATAGTTTTCTCTATTTGATACTTCCATGATGGTATTCGATTTCTCCACTTCTTTTCCCTCACTACCCTGTGTTCTTGTGGTAGAACTTTATCAGTTATTAATTTAGCAGCACAGCAATATATCCTGTTTACGTCTGTTATATCACATGGATCTCTATGGACAGTCCTAATTACTGCATTCATCTGTTTTATCAAAATTCTGACTTTTTGGATTGTATTAACCTTCTGCTGTCTATTTCTGTCATTGATCGTAATATCTCTATCCATGTATATTAAATCAAACACCTCTTCTCTGAGCTCATTTTCCTCCAAACTGAGGGCACATACCTTGTTTTTCATTTCCTGTGGACATTCTATAGAAAGTTCTATAGCATTTTCCTGTGGCACCTTCTCTTCAGTTTCATCCTGTGCCATCTGTTGCTCTGTCATATGGGAACTCACTGGCCTATCCCTCTAAACATTGACTGCATCAGAGTTTCCCGTTCCTTTCCTTGCTGTCTAACTTCAAGTGAATGTTTATACTGATTTCCTGTGGAAGGCTCCAAAATATCTTGATATGGCACCTGGCCAATTGCTTCCTGTTCCACTGGTTTCCCCTTAATTTGGATATCCATTGATCTATCCTGCTGTGGTGCTTTCTGCATTCGATTTTCTACACTGAATCCTTCAATTTGCACGTACTCCATAACCTCAGTTTCTATTTCTTTAACTTCTCCATTACTAATCTCCTTTTCTACTTTTCCTCCTGTCTTCTTATTTTTTGTATTGCAAAATTTTCTATGTTTGGATTCCTTTGCCTGTATTTCTCTTCAAATATCTTTGGTGCTGCTCTTTTTGTATTGGTTAGTTTTACATTCTCCTTTCATAAATATTACACCATATTAAATCTCTTTTCCTTTCCTCTGTCCATATTTCTTATTCAGATGTCTCCTGATCTTCCTATTTCTCCTTACTTTGGAGACTCACTCCATTGTGCTGTGATGTAACCTGTATTAGACCTTCTACACCAAATCCTTCACTTCGCAGGCACTCCAAAATTGCAACTTCTATTTTTTTTTAACTTCTACTTAATCTTCTTTTCGACATTCCATCTTTGTGATATTATTTTTTTTATTGTAAATTTTTCCATATCTGGATGCCTTTGCCTGTGTTTCTCTTCGAATATCTTTGGGGCTGCCTTCTTTATACTGATTAATTTGGCTTTCTCCTTTGCATAAATATTGAACCATATCAAATCTCTCTTTCTTTCCCATGTCCATATTTCTTTTTTATATTTTTCAAATATCTCTAGATTTTGCTGTTTATATTTTTGCACTTCCTCAGATGCTTCTTTTTCCAAACAGATCAAAGTTTCTTGATCTATATACTGTTTTTCACAAATCTGTTGTATTAATGAACGCAAATTTTCATTTGAAGCTTCTGACAGTTTTTCTTGCAGAAGTATTTTTCTTTCCTCTAATTTCTCTCTTAATAGTTGTGTATATCTTGTGTCTGGTAATTCTGGCCTTTTTGCATAATAGTAACAATACATAATTTATTTCTTATCCTCAATAGCCCACTCTATCGTCTTTATGGCTCTTCTTTGGCTTATCAGTTTTTGTGATTTTTGTGGACTGCTACTTCCTTCTACAAAGGGAGGGCATCCTTCCCCTGGGCTTGGCCCGGCCCCATTGTAGGAATGTCTCTGTATTTTGAGGATTCTACACAGTCATTTTTTTTCAGTCCTGGCACCAGTGCGCCTACCAGGATTGAGCTTTTTTATCTTGGGTCTTGTGCACCCAGCTATCTCTTTTAGTTTTGACCTACTTCTGTCCATGATATATGCTAGATAAATACAGTCTGTATATCAGTGTCACCTTGGTGAGATTTTGTGAAAGCAGGGTCCACCTCGCAAAGGTACTCACTAAGACTTGACGATGAATTCAGTTTCAGCACTGCTACTCTCCTTTACTTGCTGACTTTTCATCTCTCCATTCGGACTAATATCCTGTGAGCAGCTAGCAAGTTTGTGGAAGATACGATGACATATTCTACTATGACAACTTCACACTTTTTCTACCAGGAAAAACAGTTTTCATTTTCTTCACAAAGAAAATTCATCCTGGTCCAGAATAAAGTTTAACTAAACATCCTCTCCATTACTTCTCTCTGTATATTTTACCCCCAAGACACACATGGACCAGTTGAAATTGTGGCCATCAGTGATTCAGTTCCAGTTTAAAGAAAAAGCTCATCATTGTGGGTGACAAAAATTTTAACTGGAAACCTTTATTGGATGATTTCAGCTGCTCAGTTTTACAGCTGTATCATTTTTTTTTCAGGAGGAAGGAGGTAAGTGGTATTATAGCATAAGCCCTTTGAGTGGGAGGTATATCAGACTATTGGGGGAGGGGAGATGAGTGCCATTGAAATGTAAGGTAAAGAGGAACAAAGAAAGTTTGATAGACTGTTTAGGGGGGAGGAAACATAGATATGATCACTTGGGAGTTCTTGTTTGAGACATTGGAACAAGTGGTAGGAAGGGACTGTTTTTTGAGTGAGGCAGAGCACAGTGATCTGCATTCTTTGTTCATGTTGTAGTAAAGTTAGGTGTGTGAGTTAGTTGCACCAGAATGAGGTATTCATGGCTTGGTGAGTTGAATACATGCTCCAAGGTCACACTTTGTTTTGAAGCTCCTCCTCCAAGTGGATTGTGGCATCTCACAACCCAGTCTGCCCCTTCCACCTAGGATGACAACAAATATCCTTTCCCAGTCGACCTACAACACAAGCATAAGCCATTAATTAAACCCTTTTTACCTGGGTCTTAGTCATGGATACATCATTTTATGCCATTGGAGGTGACATCACTTAGCAGTTTGTTTATGTTACTGTTGCAGTATAAGTGATCCATCCTCTTCATATGAAGATATCAGCAACTATCTCTTTCAAAAGTTTAACTTTAGTAAATGTCTTAACACTTTACTAACATCAGCAAGTCACACTGTCAGCATGTAAATTGTGTGTGGTGACTAACTGTGACAAAAAAGTGTGGTCTCCCCTATGTTACATAGGCTGTAACAAATTACTTTTTCAAGATATGTTAAATGTGAATAAGAAAAAAAGATCGTGTAATGTTTAACAATCTGTAGCTGGAAATGTGGGAAATGAACATAGTGGATGCTAATGTTCACTAAACTACACCTGCCTCATATTCATTCATTCATTCACTCATTCATTCATTCATTCATTTTCCGCAGCCCACTTTATCCTGTTTAAGAGTTGCAGGAAAACTCGAGGCAATTGCAGCACTCAGCTGGCCTAAGCCTCAGCTGGGAAATGAACCAGAGAACCATGTACTGTGAGGCAGCAATAACTGGATATGAAGTACTGGACTGGCCAACAAATAATAGATGCAAGCCCCCGTAGAGGCTAATTCAAGTCCCAGTAAGAAAACACTGCACTGGCACGAAGTATAGAAAATTCTCTCTTTAATTCACACTATAATCACATATAACACGACATGTGGTTGAGCGCTTTCATCTAACACCGTAGATTTCATCAGAACCACTACACAATGTATCTAACTCCTTTATATATGCATATCAATTAAACAATTAACAACTCATTAAACATCATGTGATTAGACATTTCCATTTGTTCATCAGATTCTTAAAGTGCACAGTGCTCGATTCCCTCAATATATGCCATTCAATGTATGTTAATATTATTCTAAAATTTATAATACTTAAAAATACTAATAAATACTTTAAAAACTGTCTTAAATTCATGAATATAATTACCATAATATGCTCTATACCTTACATACTATATTTCTATTCTTTAAAAAAATATATATCCTATCATGTTTATATAACTTTATTTAGTGTACTATGTTCATAATATACATTTTATATACAGGCGGGAATACTACCCTTACACTATTAAATGGATAATTATATTACCTTCTAAAATTTGGCTAGTTGCCTTTATCCCTCATAAAATAGTTTTTATTGAAATGTACTCATTTAACCCCGGGTGTTCGGAGGCATTCAATTTAATTTGCCACCTTGTTTCTTTTTCTAGTAGTTTCTCCTTTAAATTTCCTCCCCTGGGGTTAACCTTTACTTGTTCTAAAATTCCAAACTTGAATTTTCTACACTCTTTACTGGCCATACAATGTCTCCATAAGGCGTTATTTTCATCCTGCTTCTTGATTCTATAGTAGTGCTCATAAATTCTATTTTTTAAAAACCTAGATGTCATCCCTACATAGTAACATGGACATGTTGAGCACAAGGCTAAATATATGACATTCTTAGTTCTACAATTCCCCTTAATAAACCTAACTGTAGTTTTCTGGATGTTATCCAATGTCACACTACTAACCTCCATAATGAACTGACACTGGTTGCAAGATCCACACTTGGTGGTACAACCCTCTCTCTTACGATGATCACCTATCATATTTTTTAACCTGCTTTTCAAATTTTGTCCATTTCTATAAATAAACGAAGGTCTAGGGCCTAATATTTTATAAATGTCATCATCCGTTTCTATTATGTTCCAGTTTTTTGCTATTATGTCTTTATATTTGCTTACTGAGGGCGCATATTGTATGACACAAGCTCTCCTATATTCAGTATTCACTTTTTTCATAATTCCTATTCCTTCCTTATTACCCAATATGGGTTTGTATTTTTTACCCCACTCTTGTTTAACATATTTTACTGTGTCACACACCATCCAGTCAGGGTACCCTCTGTCAATAAACATTGCGGCTATATAATTTAATTCCTCTATTACATCCTCATAACTAGATGTCATCCTGGCCGCTCTAATGCATTGCCCTTTAATAATACTTTTCTTCTGATACTGGGGGTGGCAACTGTTATACTCAAGATAATCTTTACTGAAAGTGTCCTTCCTATATAGGTTGGACTTAAACTTCTTTCTCTCGATAGTTATTTTAGTATCCAAGTATGCTATACTTTTTCTATTCATGTTTGTTGTAAACCTTAAATATTCATTTCTACTGTTGAGGTACTTGGTAAATTCATGTAGGAGTTCCTCACTACCTTCCCATATAAAGAACACGTCATCCAAAAATCTGAGAACTTTTTATATGTTTGTTCCATTCTGTTCCCAAGATATATTCTTCTTCCCAATTCAGTAAGAACAAATTAGCAAACATGGGGGCACAGGCCGCCCCCATAGCAACCCCCTTATTTTGCCTGTAATATTCACCTTGAAACATAATATAATTGTTCTTCAAAACTACTTCCATAAACACCATGATGACACTTATTCTATCCCAAGTTAATCTACTATATTTGCACATACTTTCTTCAAATCTTATAAGTCCCTCATCCTGAGGTATACATGAGAATAAGTCAACTATATCGATTGTTACCAAAAGGCAATTGTCACTTATAAGTTCATCTTTGAGTCTAGTAAGAAAATCCCAGGAATCCTTAACTATATGAGGAATATAAGAATATATCTCTTTTAACCATCCGTCAACTACTTTCCCCATTTCAAAAGTTTTGGAATTACTTCCAGATATAATGGGTCGAAACGGAGGTTCCTCGATGTTTTTATGGATCTTGGGTATACCTACTATGGTTCCTAAAATAGGATCCTCAATTTTCACATAGTTATACATATTCATATCTATTCTACTGTCTATTAATAAATCTTCTATGATTAAATTAATTTTATGATGTGCAATATTGACTTCATTCAGTGAGGTGGCTATATAATTCCCTGAATTTAACAATATATTCATTATTTTATTATTGTAATCTTCTGTATAATATAGCACAACCCCACCGCCCTTGTCAGGCTTCATTATTCGTATTTTATTATCCATTTGTAGTTCCTGTAAGATCTTGACTTCATTCATAGTAAGATTTGTAATATGGGATTTTTTGTTCTTAAAACTATTGTACAATTCCTTTAATACCATCCTTTCATAAGTAGCTAATACATTGTTTAATGGAGGTGTGTACTTACTAGGTTTCTTGAAAATATCCACACTTGTCATTTCTTTCCCTCTAAAATGTACAGCTAAATTTAACTTTCTTAAATATTTTTTAAAATCTATCACATAATTAACTAAGTTGCCACAGTTATTCGGTATATATTTCATACCCTTAGAAAGTAAACTAAACATATCCTTATTCACATTCAAACTAGTGTAATTATAGATGCTAAATTCTTTCCATCTATAATGAATGTTACTATGTTTGATTATTTCTTCATTATTTCGTGCTGTCCTAAAAATTGGCATTAGCATGTTCTGTTGTATTGTGGATATCTTTTGTTGAACCCTATCTCTCTTTCCTGTACTGGGTCCCTTAACCAATCCTCCTCTAAAAAATAATGGTGTGTTTCTTTTCCCCTCCTCATGTTATTATACTTAGCTGACCCACCTTTACTTTGATACCCTCTATTCACTTTATACAATTCTCCGGTATTTACTGTTCTATCCTTTTTAGACTCAAAGTTATAAGCAACACCTTTTTCATACTGCATTATGTCCCGTTTTAATTTTTTACACTTTCTATCCATTTGCATATTAATCTGTTTTTCCACCCAAGTAAATTGTGCATTAAAACTAGATAAGTTCTCTTCAAATAGTAAATCGGAAGTGATTATATGGTCCAACTCTTCTATTTCAGTCATTAATACACAAATTCTTTTGTCATTACAGGCTATTAAATACTTCATAAAAGTGTAACCAAAATTATCAAACATTTCACAACATTCTGTTAACTGCTCATGTTCCATTTGTATACCCATGGGTCTCTTAAAAAACCTGAGCCCCATTGGGACCACCTTTACATCAATACACCTTTTTAAATACGCATTATCAAGTTGTAAGGTCTTTAACATTTTTAATTTCTTACCAAACTGAAATATATAGTCTTTTAGCATCATATCTTCATTGTCCTTGCATTCGTTACCCCTGTTGGAATAATGACGCTGGTTGCTCTGTTCAAAATTGAAATTACTGTCCAAAAAATTGTCTAAAGTAAATCGCTTGTCATTTGTAAAAAACACTGGCTGTTTGTTGTTCACAGTACCTTTATTTCCTTTACTTTGCGCAGTCATGGCATAAGTCCGCTTTGGTACAGTTCTTTTGGGTCTAGCCCCAGAAATGTTATACTGGTCATCCTCCGATCTAACCGTCTCATTCCGCCCTGTTCTTGCTTCTCCCGAGCTATTGGTAGATCCATTAGAGGCCCGTCTTCTTCCTACACCTTTGACTACTTGCGCATTAGGCATCGTACCCGCTGTACTTGCGGTTTCCTGTTCCCTCTGATGTGGCATCCGGTTCTGCGTTCCTCCGCTCACAAACCTGGAATTGGTTTGTGTGACAAGCTCGATTAAACGGGTTAACTCACCCTTCATAATGGCCATTTCAGACTGTAACCGTTGTATATCGTCCCTTCTCGGTGAGAAGATGGAAGGCAATTCGTCAATCACATGATGTTTAATGAGTTGTTAATTGTTTAATTGATATGCATATATAAAGGAGTTAGATACATTGTGTAGTGGTTCTGATGAAATCTACGGTGTTAGATGAAAGCGCTCAACCACATGTCGTGTTATATGTGATTATAGTGTGAATTAAAGAGAGAATTTTCTATACTTCGTGCCAGTGCAGTGTTTTCTTACTGGGACTTGAATTAGCCTCTGTGAGGCAGCAATGTTAACCAATAAACATTACAGCCCACACCATCTTATCCCAGAGCTACCTGTATGATCATGCTTAAATAATGTATGCAATCTGATAGAGAAAATTTCCTAAGTATTGCAGAGATAAAAGTCATCAAAGGAAAACTTGAAAACAAATGGCATATTGGAATTGCAGTGGATATAACATTGTGACAGCAGCGTATTCTTTTTTGCTTACTATAGATCTTGGGAGAACCTGGACAATTCAAAAAGGTGGGGGCTGAGGTGACCCTGAAGAATCCTCTACCAGTACCATTAACAAACTGTTCGTTCACCATTGAAGGAGCAGGCCTCACTGAAGGACAGGTTTGTGAAAAGTAAGTGCAGCACATATCACTCTTTTTTTATGCATTTTGCTTTCCAATATTAGGCTGTTTGCATACATGACAGACGTCACTTAATTCTCTATCAGACTGTTTTGGAATTATAGTATCTGGCTTTTTCATTTTACTCTAAGGTCATTTTATGCCTTATTCACAGCACATGTTTTGACTGAAACTGAAAACATCCTGCTGATTCTCTGACAGTAGGCCCTGGGGGGGGGGGGGGAGTATCATTACTGTTATAGGGCTGAGAGGGCAAAGGACACTTCTGAGAACAGGAGGAATGATGGTTGTTTATTAACTCAAACCATAACCCAACAGCTCTTAACTGTCAAGTGCTAAATTTTAAACATCAGGTTAAAATTTACAAGTCACACAACTTTGTGACTTTCAACAGAGCTGTAATATCTGAAGATTTTCAGCATATTTCACAGGTCTGAGTTTTGCCCAGTGAAGGAGATTTTCAGACTTCATGTCCATCATAAAGTCACAGTACATATACATCCTGTAAGGGTATTATGAGTTACTACAGAAAGGGTCTTAAATGCAAACTTTTGTGCATGTTGGGACACTTTCTTACATATAATTATACGATTTTTCTTTCTTTGTGTTTTTTTTTTCCACTGCAGGTTCACAAAACCAATCTGTACTTGAGTTACAGTTCCGGTTGGTTCATTCTTGCTGGCTTTGTATGCCTCAAAACATTGACAATTACAATACATTTATATGTATCCTTCTGTAAAGCAGTGAGTCATTCAGAACAGAAAGGGACTGCAATAAACAGAGCTTCACAAGACTATATGCATAACTCTTAAATGTCACATACTTAAGTAAGCCATTTATTTTTGACCCTCAGACATCTTTTGTGCTAAAGAGAGATTTGGATTTGATTATTCCACATGATTCAATGAAACCTAGAAGTAGAATTTCACAATAACTATACTCGGACTGCTCCACAGCATAGAGGAATCAAACCCTGTTTGCAACCCAGATGACCTAGTTAACCCCAGGTGCTGGAGGAACTGTCATGGGAAGAGAGTGGAATGATAAAATACTGTTTGTTCACCTCTATCAGGGGAGGGGAAGGTGGACATGCCAGTGGCATCCCCGGCATTGACTGCTGAGGTAAAGCTGGAGTCAGAGAAGCATTATCTGGTAATAAGTGGGTGGGGTCTTGGGGGAATCATCATCATGGAGACACTGGCAACTTTGGTACAGTGCAGTGCAGTGCCCAGTTCACACTCACATATGTGCCTTATCACCCAGTACATCCAGGAAGTTAGTGCAAATAAAAAGTACCCCCAAAACATACCAGCTGGCTACTTCATTGTGGCCTCTGTGCAACATCCCCTCTCTTGGGGCACAGAACAGTGCAGTGCAAATCCTTCTAGCTAATAGGTTGTCTGCTCTGGAAAGAGGGGGCCACCTGGTGAAGTATTAATTCAGGGTGTGCCCTGGTTGTGGTGATCTCAGCAAGAATGCAGCTATAGAGAAGATCAGGGGGACTGAAGTAAACAGTGACTTACCTTAGCAGTCAACTGCATACTAAGCAGCAGAAATTCATGGCAAAATAACAGTAATCTGTTATGCTGTATAGTCTATAAATACTTAAATAGGATCACAGGATCATAGGAGATTACTAGGCTACTGACCCAGAGGTCATTTTAAGCCTAACCATTTCATCCCAATGTAATACCATAGAAATGTTAGTCAATACCCAATATTGCATTTAGTGATGACTGCCCATGTCCAGGAGGGTCATTGGCACTATTCCCAGTAAACATTGATGGTTCCCCATCCACTAGTCCAGGTTCATCTTGAACAGTGTCATAGAGGTGCTCCGTTTCACAAGAATTGGTAGCCTGTTCCAAAGACGCAGCAGTCGCTGCAAGATAAATCTGTCTCTCCTGCATGTCCTATTTAAGTTGCAGGCCATATTTAGGTTGTTGGAATGGGTAGCCCAAGTACCGTTTGATTTATTTATGGATATGCACCAAGTTCATTAGGTTTGGGTCCTAGATTACTCTATAGGCCAGGCATAAACCTCCCCTAAGAAGTCTAATGATATGGGCTACAGTGACAGGGACTTTAGTCAGTCTGTGTAAGGCACGTGCTGGAGTCCCTTGATCTTCCTTGTTAGGAACCTCTGAGGTCTCTCCAGTTGCTGCAGGTGCTTTGTATGGTACATGCTGAATGGGGTGTTATACTCAATTATGGGATGGATAAGTGCCATTTTTATAGGGGTTATAACCACTTTTCCTCTTGAGGCGATGCTTTTACTAATCAAGTGTGCTACACAGAAAGCTTTCCATACTGCAACAGACACATGGTGGTCGAAGTTAAGGTCGAAGTCAACTTGTGATGCCAGGTCCCTTACCACTTCATGGGTAATTAGGGTATTGTTGTTGATTTGATAGTATGAAGGGACATTGCTTTTTACCAAAGGGAATGATGATGTATTTCTTTGCATTCAGTTTGAGACCATGACTAATACACCAGTTGTTGGTCTCCATGAGACTCTCCTGGAGAGTATTGACATCATTTGGGGATTCAATGATTGCACCTAGTACATCTGCAGACTTGGTCAGACACAACCCCTTAGTTTTGACCTGAAATTCTGAGAAGTCAAACAGTAGGGGGCCCCACAATGATCCCTGTGGAACCCTGCTGTTAACAGGTCTGCTGGTTAATATGGAGTTGCCTACTTTGATAGTATGTGTCTGGTACCTGTTGGCAACCCATCTTAGAATGAAGGGGTTTACATTCAGTTTTCTAAGTTTATCGGTAATGCCTAAATGTGGTATCATGTTGAAAGCCTTTGCCAAGATGAGGTATGGTGTGTGCACAGATTTTCCCTTTTCAATAGCCCTGGTCACATTTTCAAAGAAATCCACCAGATTTAACAGGCAGGAATTGCCCTTGACGAAGCCGAATTGGGCTGGATCCAGAGTTTGGAGGTCACTTTTGTCATTATTTACAAGGTCCATAATGATACGTCCCATGGCCTTAACAGATGAGGCTGTTCAGGCTTATGGGTCTATAATTCCCCAGGTCTGTTGCTTGGACACCTTTGTGGAGGGGCGTAACTGTTGCTATTCTCCATTCCTCAGGAACAAAGTCTGTGGTTAGGCTGTGATTGAAAAGGGTACTTAGTGGTGATGCTAGTTCATGTTTTAGCCTGTTTAGAAGATAGCCTGGAATGTCATTTGGTCCCATAGATGCTGTGTTTTGCCTTGGGCAAGGCTTTGAGGACCTGCTCTTCAGATATGTAGGGTGGAGGGGGATTGGAGGAAGGTTTGTGATAAGTTAGGAGGGGATAAAGGAGTGAGATTTTCACCAAACTATCCGCTAGCAGGTTTGACATCTCTGTGGGGTCAGTGTGTGTAGTACCATTGGCCAGTAGTTCTGCACATGCTTGGCTCCTACCTTTCAGATTATGTAAGTAGCTGTAAAAGTCCTTGTGGTTATCCTTGGCTGTACTTGCTAAGTTTTTCTCAAAGGAGCCCTTGGAAGATTTGATACATTATCTTATTTGCCTGTTGAGGCTGAGGAGGATGCTTTTACATTGTTGGGGCCTAGGCTTTGTTTTCCTGGACAGCAACTTTTTATGTTTATTGTAAAGTTTGTTGATGTTGGATGTCCACCATGGCAGCTTGTTTTTACTTGGGGCTCTGGCTTTGATTCTTTCTGGTACAGCAGAGTTTTTATACACTTATGCAAGGGATTGTACAGGGCTTTAGTGTAAGCTTCAGCATAGTTACCACTTCCAGCTTGGGGTGGGGCTTGGAATGCATTTATACCTTCACGTAGGAGGGTGTAGTTTGTCTTGGTGAAATTTTTTAGTCTGATTTCATCCTTTGTGAGTTCTGGTGTTAGGGTCAGCTCGAAGGTGACTGATTTGTGGTCAGATTTAACTAATGAGGGTCCGACAGTTGCAGCAGTGCATCTGTTTGACATGTTAGTAAAGACCAGATCTAGAATGTTTGTTCCTCTTGTCAGGGTATGGACAAACTGTTCCAGGGCATTTGAATTAACAAAGTGAAGGAACATGCACTACTGCACTTAATTTTACCATGTTTTGCACTGCCCTTCTTCAGTCTAGAGTCTGATCAACTGTCACACATTTTGCCCACTTGTTACACTCTGTCAAGCATATTGCATATTGGTGAAGAAAGGTTAAGAGATACATGAATAGGGAGCATAACATGAAAACAGAGAACTGAAGATTAAGACAGCACTGTTTGCTGCAGAAATAGTTTTGTGCATTTGTGGAAGATCCTTCCTTAGGAGGTTATGAGTTCTGAAGCAGTGGGGCTGGTCATGAATGCATAAAACATGCATCAGGAAATAATACATCGTTATGAGGATATACACATGCCTGTTTTTATAACAAATATTATGCAGAAAACCACATATGAAAACTATACCTCAGACCCTGTAATGCTGCTCAATGAATTCATTAAACTTCAGACTTCAGGCATACCTCTCAACTGTCCAGAGTTTTGCAGAATGTCCAGATTTTTGCTCGATATTCTTGGTCTGTTCCTCATAAAAATTATAGTTTAATGGTAAATCAGTGAGGACTGAATCCACTACATGACAGACATTAGAGTTTCAGACTTCATATCCTTCAGAAAATGTATGTTAACATAAAACCTTTTATTCTATCAACTTTTAAGTTTATAAGAGAAATATTTAAAATCTGTCCCTATTTTTGCCCCCCCCCCCCCCCCATTGTTTTTGGCTTTGTCCAGACTTCTTGTGCTAAGAGGTTGAAATGTATGATTTGGTCACGTAATTAACAGTAAGTAGTACTTGACAAATGTTTTACAAATAACAATAAATAGTGGTAACCTTACTGTTTATCAATACATAGTTAATGAAAGCATAGAATATAACTGAAAAGATAGATTCGGAGAAAAGTGAGAACCTGAGGATTGTATTCTCAGAGTTGAATGCTCAGATTATCAAACTGCCTGAGCAGTTACACAAGCAATCTTAAACTGAGGTGATTGCAAAGCTTTGTAAAGTAGTGCAATAAGGAGGAGTGGGAAACTGCCCTTTCTGCACTGTTGTACTTTCTTGGAATTGTATACATAAGTGGAGCCTGTCTCCATGTAAAAAAAACACTTTTTGTGCTTTATGACCATGGGAGTGTTGCTGTTTTGGTTAGTTGGTCCCAAGCCTCGTCAAACAAGATGTGATTATTTAAAGTAGATCAATAAATTAAAAAGTGTATTATTTTAAGGAGGCAGCCAGTAATAAATTCTCTAGAAGTTTTAAATGATGCAAAGGAGAAAACAGCCAAATTCATACTTATGAGGCATCCCACAAATTATATGCATTTCCTGTGCAAAATATCAAGGATGCATTCAAACCTAAGGCAATATATTTTTGTTTTTTCTTACTTATGCTGGTTGCAACTAATGTGACCATATTCAAATGACATGAAGATAGGCAATGCCCTAGAAAAGCAGTCTTGTTGTGTTCTAAATCTGAGTTTGTAAACAACTGAGCAGCTGAAAATCGTAGACATGTTATTGTTCTTCTGCAGATCCCCTGCCTGTGGAGGATTCTTTTACCAAAATCATTCAGCCACCACTACCCAACCCCGTTTCAGCATCTACTGTCCATCTTAAAGAAAGAAATCAGAGATCGCCTAGCATAACAGCTTATTGTCAGAGGCTCCCTATCTGTTAAGAGTTCATTGGAGAAAGAGTTTAATCACTTTCCACATAGCCTCAGAACAGCAAACATCGGCATACATAATACCGGGGCAGTGAGCAAGGACATTTGATTGCCATTTTATTCATGAAAACAACTTTTTCCATGACCTGATTGTTCTCACCTCAAGCAGTGACAGCACAGTGTCCCTGGACACTGCACTGACAGCATGCAGATTCCATGGATGTCACCAGTGGTAGGAATAATGCTCTATATTGACCAGGGTAGGTTGACCATAATGACCACCTCCACCACTAGTAACCACTTATAAATAAAACATAGGTTAATGAGCACAAATGTAAAGAAGGATAGTCATTTCTTTGCTGTTCATGTCAAGAACTACAACATTGTTGAGGGAAAACAGCCATTGGATTGAAGGAGTAGGATTTTCTTTGAGTTAGAATTTTAAGCAACATAAATCATTTGTGTTTATTTTTTAACTGATATAGATTTGCTAAACAATGATGGGACATTCTCATTAATTTTATTCTTGTCTAAAAAAATCAGCCGACGTTTCTTTGGTTGGGTAGCTTTCTGAACATCTTCCTCTGGCTAGTCAGGTATAAACCTGCAGGGCATTGCAAGAACAGCAGGAAATTCAGCAGAAACCAGTATTTCATAGTTGATTTGATTGCTGTTTTTGGCATAGTGTCAGAAAATTGTTAGCAGACTGGATGAAAGGTCGGCCCAACATTTAAAGTTTAACATTTTTTGGCTGATTCAGACAATTTATCTTTCTATATTTAGCTGCCCTGCTTATGAACTACAACAGTAAATATTTTAACATACACAGTGATTACACAGTGTAAATTTTGCCATATTAATATTAGAAATAACCAGTTTACCATAATCCTCTGGGCATGACAATATTGCATGTTATTCATTCTAAGATTTGTCTAAAGCACTTTGTTTCTGAAGACATTGCACAGCACTAGTGGGTTCCTCATGGTGAATTAAAAATCCTACACCTCCCAAGTCACAAAGAATACCTACCTCCAACAATATGCTTCATCCTCAAATTGGCACACTTCACACATGAGGATGGGGCAGCAGAGTTTCACATCTTACATCTCCGTTGCATTAAGTTACCATTTTCAGATATCTACTACCACCAGTAACACCTGGATGGCCTGAAAAAGGTCCATATGGCTTAGTGCTCTATCTCAGATGACAAAATTAAATACATGTTTTGTGTGCCCTGATTTTTCTTATTCTAGCTGCACCCTACGAAAGGTGAGCCAGCGATGACAGTCTGGACAACGTTTATGTTAAATAAATTTGCTCTTATGAAGCCCGTGCATATTACCTAAGTCTAATTTTCATAAGTTCAGCATTTGATCAGATGTCCATTGCAGTATGCCATCTACCTCTGCTCTGACAGTGGTTAATCAAGACCAGTCAATAGTATAGATGACTAGGCATGGGGTAGCAGTAGAAAGTCTGCTTTTTCTTCCTCCAGAGGAGGATATATTAGTGCTGTTTCTTGTGATATAAGGGGCAATAAGTATGTATGACAGGTAGATAAGGGTCATCACCTTCTGGTCCCCATATTCTGGAATGTGAAGACCTGCAAGCAGCACTAAGTCAGTTTGCACTTGTGTCAAGAAGGTAAGAATGGAAATGATGACTGAAGCAGCAGAGTCTACAATATAATGGGTGTACACTCCCCTCCCCATACGTTGTCTCTACTGCAGCACCCTAATCAGATAGGCCTCAACTGCATTTTCTCCTGGGGACCACATCTGGTAAAAGGTTGGGTCAGGAAAGGAGTGACTCAACAAAGTGGAACAAATGTATTAATGAAGCAACAGTAACAGCAAAACTGGAGGACAGCAGGTCTGGGAAAATGTCAAATAACGCATTGATGGTATGAGGCATCCCTGTCAGATCCAGTATTGTAAGTGTATGTTTCTTACTCTCAGTCTTTACTTCTGCTTATACCAGCTTGTAAATGTAGGGTTAATAAACAGCAATGAAGACATACGCTTTTTGTTAGTCCCACTCCACCAAGGCTTCTGGTAGTGGCTATTCCTTTAAAGATTTATTAGATATATGTAAAAGGTGCAGTTACCTCTTATGGTGTGACAGTGTTGCAAAATGCTTTTGTTTGTGTACTTGTATGTTGCAAAGTTTGCTGATGCACTATGTACACTTGCAGTCAGAGCACTTTTAAATTGCTGAAAACAGCAGCTCCACAAAATGGACTTACAATGAGACCTTGTTAAATATTTATTTCTTTGAACTCTTCTCAGCCTATGAGCTGATGACATTATTTAGCAAGGGATGTAAGGGAGTGACTTCCCATGGGTTAGGGACACAAAAAATTAACATTTTGTGTTTTGGTCAGCAGGACTAAGACAGAATATATGTGTGTGAATGAGAGGGAGGATAGAGGAATGGTGAGGATGCAGGGAGTAGAGGTGGTAAAGGTGGATGAGTTTAAATACTTGGGATCAACAGTTCAGAGTAATGGTGAGTGTGGAAGAGAGGTGAAGAAGAGAGTACAGGCAGGATGGAGTGGGTGGAGAAGAGTGTCAGGAGTGATTTGTGACAGACGAGTACCAGTAAGAGTGAAAGGGAAGGTCTACAAGAGGGTAATGAGACCAGCTATGTTATATGGGTTGGAGACAGTGACATTGACAAAAAGGCAGGAGTCAGAGCTTGACGTGGCAGAGTTGAAGATGTTAAGATTTGCACTGGGTGTGATGAGGATAGACAGGATTAGGAATAAGTATATTAGAGGGTCAGCTCAGGTTGGAAGATTTGGAGACAAAGCCAGAGAGGCAAGATTACATTGGCTTGGACATGTGCTGAGGAGGGATGCAGTGTATATTGGGAAAAAGATGCTAAGGATGAAGCTGCCAGGTAACAGGAAAAGAGGAAGGCCTAAGATAAGGTTTATGGATGTGGTGAGAGAGGACATGCAGGTGGTTGGTGTGACAGAGCAAGATGCAGAGGACAGGAAGAAATGGAAACAGTTGATCTGCTGTGGCGACCCCTGATGGGAGCAGCCGAAAAGTTCTATAGAATTGCTTCCTTTTGAGGAAGCAGTATTTTCAGAAAACTGGGTATAACAACCTGAGTCCTGAGACTTTGGTAGTTTAATTTTCAGCCCTTAAGTATCAGCAGACCCTCCCTCATGTGTCTATTCCAGTGAATGTGATGTCTTCCTTTTACACAAGTTGACATTTAAACCTTCTAGTAATGCCATGAATGAAGGCAATTCTTTGAGATGAAAATCAGATTGATACATGCATGTGCACACACACACACACACACACACACATGTGCACACGTGCAAATGTGCCCGTGCACACACACACACACACACGCACGCACGCACACACACTGACACGCACACATACATGCACATGCTTACAAGCACACACACGCACCCATGCATACATATGCATACACACACACACACACACACACACACACACACACTTGCGCAGGTGTTGAGAGGGATGATAATTCAAGTCACAGAAAACTGTCCTCGTCAGAACACAATGTTCTTGTTTATTTATTTTTTTCCTTGTTTAATTAATTTTAAGTAATTTTATTTATTCATTTTGCTGACTTTGTAGTTGAGAAGTCCACAGACCATTTTCAGCCACAACCCAGGCCAGTTAGGCATTCACAAGTTTGGACAGATAGTTACAGTCTTTCATATTTGTACAATTTGAAGAGTGTGACGTTGATTTGCAGTACAATGGTGTGACCTAGGGAAGAAATAATTAAATACTGATACACTATGAGGTAGTTTATAGTTTAAAGACAGCAGAAAATAGGTTAATAGAAACAAAAAGTTAGCGATTAAAGAAGGAATAGAAGGCAATATTTACACACAACATATATCTAATGATTTTACCAATGCAGCTTGGAAAGAACGTACTGTTTAGCTGTTCAAATGCAAGCTAGTTGCTTCAGGCCTGATTTAGCCACTATCAAAACATTGGCATTTGTGTTCATTACTAAGAAATTGAAATAGCTCATTTTTGATTGCAGTTAACTCCTGTTATTTTCAGATATCTTGATGTAGCAAGTTCCATGTCTTGGGTGGAAGTTTTGAAAATACTTTTTCACGTATTGCCTTGCTGAAATACAGTCTTGACAAAAAGCATTGTCTGTAGCGTAGCATAGGGAATAGACACACTGTCTTGCAGTATATGTGCTAGAGGTGACCACTATCAGCAGTGAATTGGTTTAAATGTCAAACAGTTGAGCAGAAGAATGGCCCTAGCAGTTATTGGTAGCCATTTGGATTTTTTTAGAGAGATACCGTGAGGGTCCCTGGGCCAACCCAGGATTATGAATCTGCAGATCTTGTTTGCAGTTGTTTGCAGAGAGGGCGTGTTCTGTGCAGAGTTTAGAGCAAGTAAGGCAGACAGTGTTTTATTTTGGACATTATCATTTGTAATGCTATACATGCTGCAGGTGGACTGGACACTCTAAACAGGCCCAAGGTGTGAGTGTGTTCATTTGTGCGCTTTCTGTGGAAGGTTGAGCGCTGGGCTGGCAACTCGACACCATAAAACTTCCCTGCCAATTGTTCTGTGGACCATTGTTCCACTGTGGTGACCCCTAACAAGAAAAGCCGAAAGGAGAAGTTCATTTATAATGCTATAACTTTCCTAGATTCTGTTAGGAGTAGTTGAAGTGTTTGTATGCTAACCTAAGTAGACTGAAAGCTACTCTTGTGATGTTTTGCATATCTGGGGCAAAAAAGAGTTGTTGGTGAAATGTTATACCTAAATACAGAATACGGTCCTATCAACAGTATTGTGATGTACAGTTACTCAGATATGTTTAGAAAGTCACAGAGCTGGTAGACTTCCAGTCAATCAGGTGAGACCTAATTAAAGCTATTTAAACAATGCACTTGGTTATTACTAGGCACCTCTGTCTTGCTGAAATATGTCTGTATTTGTTTGTTTAGTTATTTATGTTTTGATTATGTGGATGCCCACTGGTTTTAGGCCCATTTTCATTGGAGGCCTATAGAGAAAAAAGCTCCACAAACTAAGTCTAGTAACAAAGTAATATACATAAACAGTAGGTAAAGACATTAGTTTTACAAAGATAATCAGAATCAAATAATGCACTACACAAAGGTGCAAACAGAGCAGTAATTTACAAATTACATTACATTTGTTCAGACTTCTGTATTCAGTTTCATGCTATCACTCTTTTGAAGGCATTGATTTGCATAGTAGTAGTTACAATGAAAATAGTTATCTATATTACAGATAACCAGGTAGAGACATAAATCTAGATACATACATATGTACATACTTTTATACTTTTCTAACAATTACCATGAGTGAACTGAACTATGTAGTTCATATCTTCTGGACGGGTAACAGTGATACCAACAGTGGAGTAGAATATTAGCATCAACATTTTAATTGGCCAAATAAATGTGCATTTTGTTCTTTGTTGAAACTACCAATGTTTTTGATGTGTATAATAGAGGTGATTATTCCTTTTGGTTTGAACTAGCATGACTTGGGATAACTGCAAGTCTCGGAGCTGGATGGCCCTGCAAGGGTTTACTTTGGGCGTAAAAGTTTCAGTGGGCATTGCAGAGGATCCTGTAGTGTAGTTTATTTTTGAATGACGCCCAGAAATTTTTTTTATTGTAGTAGATTCCAATGATGGGTATCTAGAAACACTTTGAGGATTAACTGAGTTGTTTTGTTGCATAGCTTATTTATTTGCATACTATTTAGTAACTGAGTAGGTTGTTCTATTATATGAAGAAGGGAATTTGTCAGCCCTGTATATATGACACTGCCATAGAATACTCTGATGTGTACTAGAGACAAATTTGACTCCAGTTCTAGGAGTTAGGAAATAACATATCCTATGTAATATTCCTAATGTAATGCTATATTTGTTGCTGTTATATGCATTGTTTTTTTTTCTAACAAAAGTATGCTGTCTAGGATTTTAGATCTAGGTTGTCTGGGTATTTGATTTGTGCTACTTGACACCATTTTGAGTTTTTTAGTATTGGTGATTTTGGCAGCAGTTGGCTAAGAATAGTATGGCATTATTTTCTGAGGCATTCAGTATGAATTTGGATTCCTGATGCTGTTTTTCTCACTATGGGAAGCCTAATTTTAGTTTGTCTTCGCTTGTAGTAAGCTTGTTAGTTGAACAGACCAAAGGTATGTAATTTGCATATTGGATAACTTATAGTGCTCTGCAGTACTTTGTGACAGGATTTGCACAAAGGTTAAATATAAAGTGGCACTAAAATAAAACCGTTGGGAAGGCTATGTCAGTAGTTTAGTATATGGATAGTTATTGTGACCATTGTAGTCAGTGTTTTCAGTTTGACAGATAACTGTGGAAACATTTAAGGGTTGAGGAGGTAAAAAACAAAGGGTTCAAGATTATATATTAGGCCCAAATAAATTATGGTGCCAAGATTTAAAAATAGTCCCACAAGTACTTCCTGTTTGATAGTATTGACAAGTCCTCATACAATCCTACAGTGCCATCATTTATTTTGAAGCCAAATCATCAGCTCTCTGATTAGCCTGAATATTTCATTTTTACTTACTTTGTGGGCTGCTATATAGTCAAGTTCCTGACTCTTTCCCCTCCAAATGTTAAGTTGGTTGGATGCTACTGTTCCTACTATGTTTCAGTTTTTGCAGCTGTTACAGAATATTGACAACATATATTTTTATATATATATTTAAGTGGGTAGAACACTGATGCAAAAACACCTATTTCCAGCTCTACTGGATATAAAAAACACACACACACCAAAAATAAACAATAAACTCTGAAGATAGAAATTACCTGTACAATTTTACAATATTACCATAGTACACCAAATAGATTTATCAGTAAGTGAAGATAAAATAATCCTCGAGTTAGGAAGGCTGATTAACAGCAGCAATGAAGGAGAAAAGAAAATAAAGGCAAAGGTTCAGATTACGCTCAGATAAGAGGGGAGATGAAAGGAAGGGGGTATATAAGTTAGTGAATGGGTAAGAAGGGTGAGTGATGCAGAAGCATAAGAGGCAGTCCTTGTGGCAAGATGACGAGAAAAATACTGGAAAGATGGCAGGTTTTTAGTGTTGGATATATCACTGTTAGGGAAACATTGGCATTTGGCTTTAATTTTCAAGGTTTTTTTTTAAGAGTCTTTCTAAAGTTCAGGCAACAGAGTCCTTTATGTCAGGGGTATGGATTGATATATTTTGGGACTTAGGACTTAAAAGCTGTGGTTGCTGCATTTTTTTAGTGGTGTTGGGTATCTGAAATGCAGTTGGGTGTGTTAACTGCAAAATGAGGTTGTAACATTGTAGCAAATTAGTGTCATAGTCCCTATATTGTTATTAGGAGACATCAGCTGACCCTCAGCTTTATTCTGGTGAGCAGTTGTGTCACGAGAGTGTGCTAGAAGAATAGAATAAATGTATCACCATTAGCAGGAGGTGTAGGTTACACCTCCCACATGTACATGGCATGTAAAATTAATTTAGTGTGATTTTGTTCTCTGCTATTCTTTCCTTTTAAGGAAGTAGTTCTTTGTAGATTTTTGTATGAAAAAATTGAGAGCTAGAGATTTGGTGATTTCATTTCTCAGCGCTTAGCCATCAGTAAACCTTATTTACGTATCCATTCCTGTAATGTAATGGTGTTCTGAAATCTTCTGGTAATACCATTATGGAAGCCAAAGAGTTTGCTTGAAAGAGAGTAAGTGATAAAGAAACATATAGTTGACAGAGGGATGATGATTCACATCACAGGATACTTTTCTCCTTCAGAATATGATTTTCTTGTAAAGCTACACATTACTTACCTATACTTAGAAAGCCATAGAGATGGTATGTGTATAAACTTCCAATCAAACAAGAGGAAGTTCAAAAAAGTTACCTTTAGAGCACTAATGTACATTCTTGTTATTAGACACCTCTGTCTTACTGAAACATGGGAATCATGTTGAACAATTCCCCAACAGCAAATGCTCCAAAAATGTTTCACCAAAAGCATTTGGAGTAAACCTTTTTTGCAAGGGGCAAGCTCCTTGCATCCCCATATGACAGTACACCCTCCACCCCACCCCCAAATTTAAGTAGACCTACTCCAAAGTTGCATGACAGTAGAAAAAATGGAATTTGCTGAAAAGGCAGCCACCAAGCCTGCTGTTGCTCTACTGACAAACTCCCGAAACATGTTGGCATGTCATGCTGCCCCTTCACTATCCTTCACTGTCAAAATTTATTCTGAACCTAAAGCAATACTTTTCTGCTCCACCTGTAGTATTAAACTTTTAATCATTTTGTGGGCAATACTGTAACCATTCTACTGACTAATTTCCACCATGTCTAAATGCACAGCTGCATGCTATCGCTCTTTGAGTTAGACTCCCAGCATTTGCATATCAGAAAGCAGTAGCGGGTCTATATTGAATTAGCGAACACTTAGAAAAGCGAATGCTAATTCATCAACCATTTTTAAGTGAAAGCTTAAAATCTCAAACACCCGGAACAGCGAACACCCCCCTACTTAAATATACCAACTCCGAGATCGCGCCACAGTGGAGGAAATGGCGAACTCCCGAAACCGGACGTTTTTTTTACTCAGGGCAAAAAATCACTGTTCCGGGTGTTCAGGATTGTAAGCTTTCACTTAAAAGGGGTCAATGAATTAGCATTCACTTTTATAAGTGTTTGCTAATTCAATATAGACCCGTAGTTGCATAATCCAAATCTTTTTATTAGGATATGTCATCTATTTATTCATATTTTTGTGTAATTTTTAGCCAAATAAGTGGGACATTTGTCAGTCACAAAGAGTAGAGTAAATATAAGATACATATAGACAGTTTAATTTAGCCAATTATATTGCAAGCTAGTGTTTTTAGAAAACCCAGATAGACATGGGGAGACTGTACAGACTCTATACAGAGGGTGTTGTATTATTTTCACATGTACACTCAGTCTTCTGGTGCTGTATTATTTTCACCTGTACACTCAGTCTTCTGGTGCTGTATTGTTTTCACGTGTACACAGTCTCCTGGTACTGTATTATTTTCACATGTACACTCTGTCTTCTGGTGCTGTATTATTTTGACATGTACACTCAGTATTCTGGTGCTGTATTATTTTCACATGCACACTCATTCTGGTGCTGTATTATTTTCACATGTACACTCAGTCTCCAGGTGCTTTATTATTTACACATGTATACTCAGTCTTCTGGTGCTGTATCATTTTCACGTGTACACTCAGTCTCCTAGTGCTTTATTATTTACATGTGTACACTTCGTCTCCTGGTGCTGTATTGTTTTCACGTGTACACTCAGTCTCCTGGTACTGTATTATTTTCACATGCATACTCAATCTCCTGGTGATGTATTATTTTCACCTGTACACTCAGTCTCCTGGTGTTTTATTATTTACACATGTATACTCAGTCTTCTGGTGCTGTATTATTTTCACGTGTACACTCAGTCTCCTAGTGCTTTATTATTTACATGTGTACACTTCGTCTCCTGGTGCTGTATTATTTTCACATGTACACTCAGCCTCTTGGTACTGTATTGTTTTCACGTATACACTCAGTCTCCTGGTGCTGTATTATTTTCACGTGTACACTTAGTCTCCTGGTGCTGTATTATTTTCACATGTACACTCGGACATGCTGTGAAATAAGGTTAAAGACATGAAGCAGCACAGGCTCCAGTAGTATCCTAGGTATATTTGTGAGTAAAACAAAACAACTCCTATTGCATGGGAGTCAAGTGCTCACTTCCCCGACTATGTGAAATATTATTGTGTAAGAGACATGGAGGGGTTGTATTTTTGATAATTTAACAAGCTGATTTTATTTCTGCCAGCAATTGTTTAGAAACATTTTGTTGATATTAAAAAACTAAACAAATCTGATTCTGTAAGAATAATATTATTTTATAGAAAGCCATCAGTAAATAAGGAATGATATCTGGAATTCCTAAATAACGTAAGACATTTTAACATAGAGGATTATGAGGGGGGTTGTCAATTCTAGTCAACTTTTTATGTGTTTGAGACACGGATGCCAGGAAATTCACCTCAAGAACAAAGCTTGAGAGGTGAATCTTGGCATCCATGTTGAGAACACGTAATGTAAGCTTAGCATCGGTGACCCAATCATAATTCTTTCTAGTATATGGAGTTTTATCTGCTCCGTGTACTGTTAGTTACAGCAAAAAGAAAAAAGAAAAGCTCTAAGTGTTGTGCTGGCTTTCAAAGCTCTAAATCACTTAACAAGCACTGTCAGAAAGTCAGTGTAACTCAGTCCTTTACATTAACACTCCCCATCCATGCCTTTCAACTATGCAGATTTTCACAGAATATCCAGATTTATTTTTTCCTCATGTGCTTGGTCTGCTCCTCATAAAGTCTGTGGTTTTTAGACAAATTACTGAGGACTGAAGACATTAAATAATTACATAGATTTAGGTTTCAGAGTTGGTATCCTTCAGAAAATGCAGGCAAATGGATCTTGTTATTCTAGTAGCTTTCTAAGTTTATATTAGGAAGTCAAGACATTTTACTGTTGTACAGCAGGCAGAAACAAATCTTTTACTCTACCATTGTCATTTGCTGGTCAATACTACCAGATTTTACTGCCTAGCCCAAGACCCAACCTTAACAACTTAAGCAGGGATGCTTAAGATTTGTTAAGGTCGGGTCTCGCATCACTCTAGCACTTAATTGATTTGTCTTTTTCCAAATATTGGAGCATAATCATCACACTGCATGCACTACAATGTAATATTATTAGGTGATCTTAATTATCCAAACCTTGACTAGAAATTCTAGTTCAAATTCCATCACTGTACATGAATTCTTAGACAAGCTATCAATGTATACTTTTTCTCAACTTGTGAGATAACCAGCCAGAGAAAGAAATGTGCTGGATGTAATTATAACAAACAGTAAAAACGGTAAATAATATTAACAATGGGCCACTGCTAGGACTATCTGATCACCACTCCTTAAGTTTTAGTATAAAGTGGCAATTCATTAAAAAATACAATTACAGACTAATCAATTGTAATGACATCTGTACTGCCATAAATTATAGTAATTGGTTGGAACTTGCCATTTCAGAATCTGACGTGGCATTTTCTTTTCTAGAGAAAATGTTATCTGACTCAGTTGAAAAATACTTCAACTGTTAATAACCTCAAGAGCAGCACATTTGTTACCTTACTGGTAGTCTGTTAAATTAACCAAACTGTACAAAAAGAAGAATTGCATTTTTAATTTACAAAATATCCTACTTTGAGTAATTAAGCAAAACTTCAAAATATTAACAAGTGCTTCACATCCATTTTCATAAACAAAAAACTATTATTTGACTCAAGACTAGCTGGTGATATAGCAAATAAGAAATCGTACTGCAAATATTTTAACAATCTTACTAAGATTAATTATTCCATCAAAGTGATGATATCTAATATAACAGCAGAGGACCAAGGATCAATTGCTAATGAATTCAGTAACTATTCTTGCAGCTTTACTAATTGCCCTTTGACCCAGGATACACAAGTGTTAGACACCTTACTACTAGTTTCTTCAGTTATTATTTTATTTATTTATTTTTATTTTACATTTGTTAACCGGGGGTGTCTGACTGAGCCTAAAAGGCCCTTTTTCAGCAGAGGCCTGGGGAGAAAAGCTCCACATAGAAAAAATTACAGATACATTTAGTTATTTAGACATGATCAGTATACACACAAATTACAAAAGACATGTTTTTACAGTGGTATGCAGCACATCAACAGTTACAGTGGAGAGAACAAACAAAAATATTAATTTAAAAATAAAGGTAATTAATAGATTTGTGATGTACAGCTGAAATTTGGAACATAGGTAGAATACTTTCATAGTACAGTACATACATTGTAGATTAGCCAGTGTTTGTAAGATTGAAAATTATTATCAAGTACTCTAGGTTTAGTATGTGTACCTTATCCACTTTCACTAGCCTGGGGAGCAATCATGGCACTGCCAACTTCGCTTGAGATGTTGCCTGATGAGGTCTTTAAAGGAGGCTTTGGATGATGTGTTTTGAATGCTAGTGTGGACAGAGTTCCATTTTTTAGCCACTGAACTACTATATAGTGCGTCTCCAAAGCTATTGTAGCTGTTGGTGACTTCTAGCAGTAGTTTGCTTGATGATCTAAGAGGCCTTTTGGCTGAGTGATGTTGTACTAGGTTTTTGAGGGCAGGACACTTATTGGGGAGGTAATAGATCGAATGACAGAGACAGAGATGATTGTAGGTTAGGAGGTTGGGCAATTCAAGCCAGTGGAGCTTTCTCAAAGCAGTACAGTGATGAGTTCTATATGAGCAATTTGCAGCAAAGCGAGCAATTCTGTTATAGCAGGCTTCCATTTTGCTTAGTTCAGTTTTGTTGAGATTAGTCAGAATGGACGATGCATAGAGTAGGGTGGATAGAAGTTTGGCGTGAGCAATGGCTGATCTTCTGTTGTTGGTAAGAAATAGTTTGATATGGTAGAGTGATCCCAGTTTGGCATGTACTTTTTTAATAGTTAAGTTGAGATGACTATCATATTTTAGGTGGGAGTTTATGGTTATTCCCAATAGCTTAGCCTGTGCCACTGGAGCGATTGGAGTAGTATTTGTGGAGTAGATAGTGAATTGACTATTATCAGTCTCTTTGTTAGAACTGGTTATAATCATAAGCTGCGTTTTCTTTGGATTGATGATATGTTGGGCTTTGGTAAGATAGTTTTCACCATCAGAGAATACTAGTTGAGTTGCTTGCAGGAGGGTGGAAATGTTTTGTGCAGCACAGATTAAGGTAGTGTCATCTGCATACTGAATGATAGATGCATGCTGTGTGGAGGTATGGAGGTAATTTGTGAAGATTGTGAATAGTAGTGGTCCTAAGATAGAACCCTGTGGGACTCCTATAGTTAGGGGCAGCTGAGGAGAGAATTTTCCCATTTCACAGCTTGGTACCTGTCACCAGGTAAGAGTGGAATTTGATAAGTGATATTGGTTTAGTTTGTTTAGCAGGCATTGGAGTGAGACTGTGTCAAATGCTTTGGACACATCCAAAAAAAGAGTTGACACCTGCAGGCCTTCATTTTTGAGATGGTTTACTGTGTCTGTGAAGCATAGCAGGACTGCAATGGTACTATGGGCAGGTCTGAAACCATGCTGAGTAGGTGACAGGATGTTGCTGTCTAGGAGATATTTTAGCATCTGGGTATGGATGCATTTTTATAGGATTTTGACCAAGGGGGAGAGTAAAGCAATGGGTCTGTAGTTATTAAGTTCAGTGGAGGTCCTGTCTTTATGTATGGGTGTAACATAGGATATTTTCCAGAGTTTGGACACATAGTTTTCAATACTTGATCTGTTTATGAGAGTGGAGATTGGGATAGCAATAGCATCTGCTGTGAGTTTCAAGAAATAGCTGGGGAGTAGGTCGGCTGCTGTTGATGAGGTTTTTAGTTTGGAGAGCATGCTTTTGATTGAGGTGGTGGAAACTGTTTTGAGGGTAAAGCTTGTATTAGTGTTATTTGTGTTTGGGGGGGATAGTGAGGAAGGAACTAAGTGTCCTGTGATACTAAGGATAGAATTGAGTTCACAAAGTGGGAGTTGAATTGTGTTTCGATGGGAACTTTAGTGTCAGGGGTGGTTGGTTTGAGGGTAGCCTTTTGGGTGGATTTTAGTAGCTGGTTTACATTTTTCCAAAATTTTTGGGGGTTGTGTTGGTATTTAGTTTGTAATGTCGTGTAGTAGGATTTTTTGTCCAGCCTAATGCATTTTTTTGCATGGTTGCGTAGTTCTTGGTACTTAGTTGGGCTTTGTGTTTGTTTTTTTTTTTGATAGTAAAGCCAGGCAGTGTCTCTGGACTTGAGGATTTGTTTGGTTTCTTTACTGAGCCAGGGGTTTGTAGAGGTTCTAACCTTGATTTTGCGCAATGGAGCAACAGTGTCTAGGAGTTGTCGAAATGTTTTGTTGAAATATACTACAGCCTGGTCAAGTGGGAGGGTTTTTAGGGGGGGTCCTGTCACAGTTACAGAGTAAAGTGTTGAGGACCTCAGGAGAGAATTTTTTTGTGTTTCTAGTGGATATATAGTTAGTGGTTTTGCATATGCTTGTTCTACTACGTATAAAGTATATTATGTTGTGGTCACTTAGGTCACTTATTACTGATGGTTTGTCAGGTAATTCACTCAATAAAATTGTCAAGAAAACATCTGCAGGATCAGACAATATAACAGTGATCCTGATCTTTGCTATTAAATCTATTTTACCTCTGACTATTTTTGATGGATTACTAAATAAAGGTGTTGTCCCCAAGTCATGGAAAACTTCACTATTACTCCATTTTTCAAAAAGGAAATAGACTTTTTTCTACAAAGATATAAACCAATAAGTTTAACTCCACTTCCAGGAAAATGTTTTGAGAGATGCCTCAAGCAACTTTATCTAATCCTCACTGTAAAAAAAACAGTATACATACCATTCATCGAATGTCCAGGTTATCAAAGGGAAAAAAGTTGGTATGTGTGACTGAAAAATCACAAACTGGCTTTTAGGTGTGTGTGTGTGTGTGTGTGTGTGTGTGTGTGTGTGTGTGTGTGTGTGTGTGTGTGTGTGTGTGTGTGTGTGTGTGTGAGATCTCGGTACAGTGGAGATTGCAAAATTTTCTCTTTCCCTACTATAGTGAAATCTCAGAGTTAATACATATAATTAGTAGGGGGTGTGAGGGTTGTGGAGTCTTGCTTCACTGCAAAAAATGTTTTAAAGTTGTTTGTTATTGTTTTTAGCTGCATGTCCAAGTAGTTGTGTTCAACTTATTAACATTCAATATATTGCTTGGTCAATCAAACAATATATATCCATGAAAACTACTTGGATCTTAACCAACATGTTTTTTTTCACATGGGAGGTCTACTTTAACTGATCTTGTTTAATTGTTTGATCGAGTCATTTTGGCCTTAGATTTAGGTTTATCTGTTGGTATTATTTACTTAGTTCTCGATGAAGAATTTGATATGTTGCCATATTCATTGATAATTCATGCCTTGAACTTGTTCAAATTTAGCCAGCACTTACATGGATGTGTAACTGGCTTAATAGACACGCATAGTACGCAGCTATACAAGGCACCTTTTCTAACTACCAACCTATTTTTCAGGGTGAACCACAAGGTTTTATCTTGATCCCTTTTTTTAACTTGGTTATGGCAACCTTTCCAACCAGTAGGTCCTGTCTGGTAAAAAAGTTTGCAGACAACTACAAGGTGGGCTTTATGACAGTATCTAGCAATGATTTTGCTTCAGTTAACAAGTATCTGAATGATATCTCACTTTGGGCTAAGAATATGAGCTTGTGTAACGATAAATACCAGGCAACGTGTTTTGGCAGGAATGTATTAAGATTTCTTCTAACCTTGGATGGCTCTACCTTGGCAGAGGCATTTGAACATATGGACACAGAGATAACATTATCAAACAATCTATCTGTTAATAAGCATGCTAACAACACTAGAGCCAAAGCACTATGGGAGTAATACTCAAGCGTATCTCACTGAGGTATGAAATTGATATGATCATACCCTGTAAAACATGCATTAGACCACTACTGAAGTATATCAGCACTGTAGGTGATATCGTTAACTGAGTTTGATTTGCCATAATGATTTGTACACAAGTGCCAAGATTGTACATAACTTCTCCACTATTTTGAGGATGGAATTCTCACAAAAGTTTACTAAGCGCATTCCAAATGCAAGCAATCTAAATTTCAAAGATAAGATATACTACACTTTATCTATAGTCTTCGGATTACAGATACAACATGGGTAAAGCCATCTTAGCTTATACTGCATATAAGGGTAGGAAAAATTAGTTATGTTAACCTTAGATATATGTTCAAATTCGATCACTCTTAAATGCAGTAATCTCAATTTTACAGTGGTTCTTAATGGAACATCTTTAAAGCGAACTTCATTCTGCAAACAATTCCTAGAATTTAGAATAACCTGCCTTGCAAAATAAGAGTTTTGTAATCTCACAATATTTAAAAGTCAATTTGATAAGTGGATATCCAGCCACAATTTTAAGGGGTCAGTATTTTGAAATTCCTTGCAGCCTGAACACTGTTTTTCACAACTTATGCTGACTCTTTAATATTTGTATAAGAATTCCTCATGTTCTATGTCATAAAATGCACAAATTCTTCCTGTCTCCAAAGCAGGGTCTCTAAAGACAAGATAAATAAAGACCTGTTAGCCTGATCAGTATATTGGATAACTGCTGTGGAAGTATTACTGAAATGTTATGGTGCAACTATTTATTTATTTACTTTTGTTATCCAGGTTATCTGTTTAGTTTAGACCTATTTTCAATGGTGGCCTGGGAAGAAACACTCCATAGTCGATGAAATAATAAGCAATTGTAAGCCACATGTAAATACATGAGCTGAGTATATTTTAAGGAAATTAGACACTTAAACCTGTTGAAAAACTGCAAAATCAATGTTGTTCACCACAAATAAGACAATTAGCATTAAAACAGTGAGAAGATAATTGCAGTGATTCAATACTGACATGAAGAAAGAGGTAGATGTGTACAGTTAATGCATACATCGTGTTAATGTAGTCAGGAATGAGAAATAAACATACGCCAATTATAAGCAGTCCTATATACATTCTATAGTTTACTATCAAAATTTCGAACCGAAAAATATTTTCCGTTCGAAACACCTAATACAAAAACCGAAAATCAAAACGTTGAACAAGTCACAATGTCGAATCGGCTGAACGAATTCAGCAGATTCAACATTGTTGCCTAACAAATCACGTGATGCCGATACAGGAGCTCAGGTAAAGGAAACTCCTACACCTAACATCACATTTTTGCCCCTCCACACACTCCCCCTGCTAACTATATATTCCAACTCTGAGATTGCACTACAGTGAGGAAAGGGATAAATTTCCCAAACTGCACTGTACCACAATCTCTGTATGGTTCTTCGGGTTTATATTAGCGAATGCAAAGTGCATTCGCTAATATAAACTTTCTACCACCGATGATGTTCAACCAGATGGAAATTCTAACATCTGTGTTTAGAGTTTTCCATCTGCAGACATCTCAACTCGACATTCTGATAATAAACCAGCAAAATGCATCTTCTGATGTCTAAAGAAGAGTATTCCAGATGTTCCCTGCATAGTTACAAAGTAACACATTGCCAGCATGTTTATTACATCTTGATTTTTGAATGGCAGTACATCAGAACACCAGAGCTGTCTGGTGGGTTACTGCCAGGTTAGGTATAGATGAGCTGGGAACTATGAATATGGTATAAGACAGTTATGAGAAAAAGTAAATGTAGTGCATTAATATTTCTTAGTAAAAGGGAATGCGATGGTGCAGCTGTTAGCATTGTCACCTCACAGCAAGAGGCTCTCTGGTTCGATTCTCAGCTGGAGCGCCTTTTGTGTGGAGTCTGCATGTCCTCCCCATAGTTGAGTAACATATAAAGACATGCAGGTAGGTGCGTGCATGAATGGTGTGCCTCCTTTGAAGGTTGGGCATCGGGCTGGCAACTCGGCACCATAAAAAAAATCCACTGCCAATCATTAGCTGACCGGAGTTCCGCTATGGCGACCCCTAACCGGGAAAAGCCAAAAGACATTACTAGTAAAAGGGAATCTGAAAGTCACTGCTGTTATATGATCTTGATGTGTCTAGGTGGGCAAATCTGGCTCAGTTAAAGATATCTGAAAGAGCAGGTCTTCTTTCATTAGTTCTTGTTTTACTAATCATACCTCTCAACTGCACAGATTTTCACAGGATGTACAGATTTTTACCTTATCTTTTTGATCTGTTCCTAAAATCTGTGGTTTTCTGGCAAATCATGAGGATTAAAGTTACTAAATAATAGACATTTGAGTTTCAGATGTCATATCCTTCAGAAAATGCAACACAAATCTTATTATTCTAGCAACTTTCTACATCTGTAAGATCAATAATTAAAATCTGTTCCTATTTTGGGGCCTTTGTCCCATATTATTTCAGGCTTTGTCCAGATTTGCTAAGAGGATGAGAGGTATATTATGGATTCACAGAGGACTTTTAGGGGTACTCGGTACCCTGTACAATAGGGTTCCTGTATATTTCACACATTTGACTTCTCCAAGGCCACTGGGTCTATTCCACATTCGGGAATAGTTGACAGCCTTGTAAAAATTAAAAGTAATTCAAGCATCATGGCTTGATTATTACACCGGCAATGGGGAAGAAGACAGAGCACATGCATATGTAGAGTGTGGGGCTCCAGGGACCTCGTCTGCATTTTATACCTTTCATCTTCATGTTTCCTTTTTTCCCCTAAATCTCTAGATGTCATGCTGGACAAATCTAATTATGACTGAATATTGGAAATATTATGATAGTAAGAAAGTAATGTGAAGCAGAATCAGATAACTTAGAATTATTACATCAGCATGAGAGCTTGAAATAAAATTTAATATTGATCGGTGTGTATTACTTCACTTTGGGCTGCCATCAGTTAACTCCCCTCTCCTCTTGCAAAAATACATTTACTGGAATACATTACTGAATTGTGTAGAAATCAAACTAACCTTTAAATTAAATGTTGAGAAAATTGCATCTGCATCCCTAAGGAGAATGTCACTGTATTTACAAACATTGTGAGCAATCCCATATGTACGCAAACCATTGCATGTACAGGGTGTAGTCATTGTAAAAGCTAAGCAGCAGTAGTCCGATGGAGCATATTAGTGAGGGACGCAATAATGTGCTGCAAAATTCATTTGTGTGCAGTCCTAAATTAGTAATAGTGTTGTCAAATTAACTTCAGCAGCAAACTTTTCAATAATTACCCAATTGTTGCCTACTGCAGTACATATACTGCTTTGCAACAATTTGCAAAAAGGTTTTGCGGTACAGAATGTCGGTAACATTTGATTTTCTCTGTGCAGCGCATTTTTAGATAATGATACGGAGAAGGGGGACCTAAAAGTATCTAATGCAGAGCCAGGCAGGAGGGATTAAAGGGAACTGCAGAATTGTCAAGGAAAGCAGGGGCACTCCTGCAGGTAGCTTCCATGTGTACATCTACTAGGTTATGCAGATTCCCATGTGCAAGTGTATGAAGTGATTGTCATTGTTCAGCAATGTATGTGGAAGATCAGGCTGCCTACAGTGAACATAATGCTGTGTACATTGCTAGTGTTATATCCGCTAGAGTGGTGCGAGACCCAACCTTAACAAAAGTTGTACAAAATGCAGGGATGCTTGTGGAGCACAGAGTCTTCCATCTCCATTGACTTGGCCAGAAGTGACTCATGGATGTGTCTGCCTGGTTAGCTATTACAGCACAGCAGAAGTCATTTTCAGTATATATAAATGAAGGAAATGAGTGCTGTTGGTGATCGCACTGGCTGGATCTGTGCTGCATCTCTGCCTGTGGGCAGTTTTAGGCTTTGATTGTTATGTTGTATGTTCCCATTTGTGGTATGGCATCTAGCAGAGCTACCATAGTCACTCTTAACACTTTGTTTTCTGTCTTATTTACATGCATTTAAATATATTTTTAGTGCATGGTCACTTGTGGTGTTTGCACAGATGACTCTTGCTGAACAACACTACCTGCTGTGAGAGATACCAGAGACTCCAACAATGTTTTCCTTGCACCACATCCACAGTTGCAATCTCCTGTTTTACAGGCTGTCCTGACAGCATAATTCATTAGTTTACTCATTTGTGAATTGTGGTAACTGATGCCCCACCTAATCTGCATGCTCATTAAAGGCACTTTATGGAGTATACAGATGTTCTTTTCATGTCCAGAGGACTTGTGAATTGCATACCACTGTGGGATGCATTTTGCCCTGCACTCTAAACATGTATGTTGCAGTTTAATGCTTTTTTGAGAGGTAAGCTCGACATCTTTAAGGTTTTCAAGCTGATATCCTAAGGGCTTTAGTAAACATTTATGGATGGCGCGGTGGTGCAGCAGTTAGCACTGTCACCTCACAGCAAGAGGTTCTCTGGTTCATTTCCCGGCTGAGGTGCCTTCTGTGCATAGTCTGCATGTCATATGATGGTGTCACATTTTCTTAACAGCACCTCTTTAATAATAAAGAACTTTTTCCCACTGATGGCTAAGTAAACTCAGAGTGAAGTTTATTTTCCTTCAGTGAAAATAAGAGGCAGTGTAATTCACAGAGATTTCAGAAGGTCTCCATCTGGCCTCCCTTGATGCCGTTTTTCACTAGAATACCACTGAGCAGTAGTTTTAAGTTTCTAGGAAGAATGGTTTGCCCATCTTTAGTTGTAGACATTTCAGTTCTGAATCCCTTTAATACCTTCTGTAAGAAATATCCAAATTAAGATAAAGGCTTCTACCTCGGTAGAGACTCAAGGCAGAAGAAGTTCAAACATTTTTTTCTTTGGCATTCTATTTTGCATCTGCATTTGATAATTCCAAGATGAGGGAATACTTCAGGGCAGCAACCAAGGTTTCTCTAAAACAAAATTCATTATGGGTATATTACACAGTGGCTTCAATACAAGTAGAAGAAACACAACTCAGCATTACTGAACATTTTGAACATCGCAACGAGGTGGGGGGAGGGTCCAATCAGTTTGTTCAATTTGCTTAGGATTCTTCAAATATCATTATTGGAAGTAAATGGCCAAGACATAATTGCTTTTCAGAGCAATTTTTCATCCAGAATCTCTCAATTGTCTTCTTAGGTTTAAACCATTTTTGTTGCCCCTGCCTCTGATTACTAACTATTCAGCTGATGTGATTATTTTTGTTGCCCCTGCCTCTGATTGCTAACTATTTAGCTGATGTGGTTAAATTGATATTGTCAGCTGCAATGCGGCTGTTACAAAGACAGCCATCAGAAGGTTTTTGCCACGTGTCCTATTATGTCATTGTGTGCCACATATACACTCCATTGGGATCAGTGTAGGAACATCACTTGCTTCCATGACTAGTGTAACCCTCAGGCATATCTGCCCCCTTTGTGAATGAATGAATGAATAATTTGTTTAGATTCATGTTCTCCACTGTAGATACATTAATAAGAAACATGCCTTGAATCAGCCCCAAACCCATGATGCAGATAAGCATCACCTCTTGGCTCCTCCCCCTTCTGCTTTCTTCAGTGCCTGGAACACTAATCAAACACAGATCAGCTTATCATTGTAAAGCCTCACCTCTGCATGCCAGAGAGACAGCATATTTTTAAGTATTTCAAAAATGCTGCTCACTCTGGAGCTAGAGGTCAGGAAGACACAAAAAATATTTTTATAACTGGCTTAACCCATTTGGTAAAGAGATTTTAATATCAAATACTTGCTGACACAAAAGAGGAAAAAAAAGAGAAAAGTGGTCCATTATTTTATACAAAACTGTTGCCTGTACAATCCACTAACTTGCACATGGGCTTTTGCTTTAGCAACTTCTACCTTTGTAAAATCTTAGAATGTATAACTATAACTACTCTATGTGTATAAATGTAAATAGAAATATAACTACTCAGTGTTTAACTGGAACTACGTATAATGCAATATAAACAAATGGAGCTTGTCTTCCTGGCCCCACTGAAAATGGATACTGCCCAGTCCGACTTTCCCAATTAACACACATAAATAAATAAATATTGCATGCATTACATTCTCATTAGTCTCTGTGCCAAAAGAGACAATATGCCCAAGGTGGCCCCTTCAGAAAGTGATCCTTCCATATGCTCATTGATTCAAAGTATATCACATTTATGACTTCAAGTTACTAACAAACTTGAAAGCTATAATTCATTTATACTTTGTATTCAGCAGCCCTCCATGTTTTCCAGTCTCACACCTTGTTTTCTTACTATGCAGGTGTATGTGCCTGCTTAGGTTTGTCTCCTGGGGTAGGTACGTTTTCAGCTCACTGTGGCTGCCTCAACAAGTACCTCACCAGCTTCTTTCTAGTCTATGTTCTGACTACTGATCTTGTGTGAATGTTCACTTATCACGTTATTTTTGGAAGTTAATTGGTAGCTTTGAGTTACTGTCTCACTGTAACTAGAATTATTATTTACATATGACTTGTTTTGCTAGTTGATGCATTTGCACTTGAAATATTGTATTCATTTTAGTTCTTTAGTGCTGAAGCCTTTGTTCTTGACTTTCCTTATATATTGGTTGCATCCTAGCTGGTTAACCAATAAATAACTTCAACAAATGAAAGTAAATTATTTCTTATAAGCATCCAGTTTGTGAATCTTTTCTTAAAACGCTACTCTTACAATCAATTAAAGTTTTTTCCGTGGTCTTGCAAGATATCATATCACATACCTATTCCCTTTTTATAGGTACAGATATCTAGTTTTTATTTATTACTTTTTATTTATTTTACATTTGTTTACCGGGCTGGTCCAGCTGGATACAAGTCCATTTTCAGCAGAGGCCCGGGGAGAAAAGCTCCAAATACAGACATTAAAATCAGTCTTTACAAATTTAGTAGTTAAATTGAGGAAAAAAAATAAAATAAGTAACGTAGTATTAGCATGTTCTTACAGAAGCAACAATTAGAAATTAAATACAGACTAAGGGAGTACAAATTATGCATGAGAATAGAAAGATTTAGTGTAAGATTTGTTTGAAGGAGAGCAGAGAGTACTAATAGGACACTGAAAACTAGTCAGGGTTAGTACATGGGCAGAGCCAGGGAGTTTTGACTAGATTACTATACATAAAATAGAGGTTCAAAGAGAGCTCAATAAGAAAGAGCACAACACAAGTCATTCAGTGCTACCGACAGTCTAGAAAAAGGCTAACATCTGCAGCCGTCAAAGAGTTCTTCTTCTGGCCGAACCTTAGCACAGTGACTTGCTCATGCTACTAGAGACCCGTGTCTGGGAATGGACTTGAAGGTGTATCTTTTCAGTGTGGAAGAACAGGGGGGGCAGAAGCCAGGAGTACAGGGGATGAGAACACAATAACAATAAGCACTTGCACAAATGTGTTTGAAATCACGTAATGCCTGTTCCTTAATATCAATGAATGGGAGGGGGTGCATGCATGTGTGGCCAGAGCTGTTGTGAGTTTGAAGGTACAGTCAAGGGACTGTTTGTTAGGTCTGCTCTTGGGATACTCACAGCATGGCGTTGGATTTTGCATCACTGTGAGTCTCTGACACAGGAAATCCAAAAGGCAGTACTTAGATAACCAACTTTGGGAGGCTGCAAGCATGGTACAGTAACACTCGCAAGTTCACAACAAACACAAAAAACCTTTTTTTGTGCAGCACTGCAATCCTTTAAAATTTACCCTAGTATTGGTTTGAAGGTTAATTTTTTGGATGCCACCATAGAATGGGACATCATGGGACAAAGGTTTTGCAGTAGGATTCATCGTAAAAATACTCTCACCAACAGTTATTTACATTATACTTGTTTACACCCACAGTTTATGAAGGATAATATACCCAAGGGGCAGTTCATTAGGGCGAGCCATATGACCAGTAAACATTCACATTTTTTTAGAAGAAATTGAATTTATTATACGGTTATTTATGGATAGGGGGTATAAAGAAGATCATTTGAGAATGACAGCTGGGATAGTAACAGAAGAATGACACACTATCCAGCCATACTCACAGTTCCATTTAACAGTTTAAACAACAAGAATAAGAGAAAAGACAGACTTGATAAAAGTGTCTACTGCAATTTGAACATAACAGTGGACAGCCAACTTATCAAAAACATAATACAAGATAATTGGAAAATACTTGAGGGAAACCAGGATCTCTATATGACAGTGGGCTCATGCCCACAATTTGTGTATAGGAACTATCACAATTTAAAATTATTGTTTGAAAATGATAAAGTTTCATCTAGAGATGCAATAAACAATACTAATAGACCCCCAGGCATCTACAAATGTGGTAGCTGTAATATGTGTAGGTATATTTTAGAAGGGCCATTTATTAATTTGGCACATTTACTGTATACCATTAGAGTACTGGGACATTTTAATTGTAAAGACAGAGGGTTAATTTATATAGGGGTTTGTTCCTATTGTACTGCTTTTTATATAGGGATGACCATGCAAACATTATGTGCAAGGATCAGGGAACATTATTATAACATAAAAAGGAAAGACATTAAGAATGCCTTTTACAAGCACACTTTAAAATGTCCCCATTACAATAAGTTTTTGTTCTCAGTTTTGGAACAAGGGGTTTATCTCTTGAGGGGCGGAGACTTCAAGACAATTATTTATTTTATTTATTTAACATTTGTTGACCGGGAATGTCCGACTAGGTTTCACAGAGCCTGTTTTCAGTGGAGGCCCTGGGAGAAATGTTCCAGATGCATGTCTTTGGAATGTGGGAGGAAACCGGAGTACCTGGAGGAAACCCACGCGAACACATGGAGAACATGCAAACTTCACACAATTAGAGCAAAGAGAAGCATTATGGCAAATCAGGTTAAATTCTGATAAAGAACCTGGTTTAAATGATGTAATTAACATAAAATGTTATTTAAAAAATCTTAGAGTGTATTTATGTAAGTAACACATTTTGTATTAATAATGCATGTGTATTTTAACAAGCAATGATGTCATAATTGAGTTTTTTATTGGTTTATAGTAGTATTTAAACTTTGTGTGCTGGTGGATTTTTGTTTTTAATTTTTCTGATGAAGTCTTCGATGAAAGTGGAAAATAAACGATAGTTTATGCTAAAAATACTGCTGATGCTTGCTTTTGGCCGTTTTTCCACTTTCTCTACAATGTATTTTATGGCTTCCTAACTTCTGATTGATGCATGGAACATCTAACAGCATTTAATCATGCAGAAGCAATCGAACATCCTTTTCAGTGACCATAAAAGATAACAAGAAAAAAAGTATTGAAAACAGCAAGGCTGCACCTGAGTGTATATTGCAGTAGCTAAGTTAGACTTCTGCAACTATAGCAACTGCTGCTGCTTGTTGGTTTAGTGATCTCAGTAGAAGACACTGGAAACTGTTGTCAGTGGTTTAGCTCGTGACAAACATTTTTTGTCAGTTTTGCCTTCAGATATAAAATGATCACAGTATTGAGATTTTACATGTTGCTTACAGGACTTTGAATATGACACACTGTCCTGGTAATGGTTATTTGTCTATGGGCACATTGTACTTTGTCTATGGTACTTTTCATAAGGGACTTTGTTCTGCTATTGGTTACTTTTGGGGAGCTGCTGCCGCTTCCTTATTTCTGTGTGAATTTATTTATTTGAGAAGTATGTACTTACTGTACTGATATGTATTGTCTTTATCCATTCTTGTACAGTGTATTGACTTGATGTTGATGTAATCGTTAACTCGATTAAATACTGATGACAGCATTCATCTCCTTGTTTACAATTAAATGTGTTCAAGATTCCATGTGCTGATTTGACGTTAGGTTACTGCATTTTATATGTACACACACACACACACACACACACACACACACACACACACACACACACACACACACACATACACACATATACACACATAGGAGTCTGATAAAAAACCTATAACTAGGGAATGAGTGAAAAAGCCATGAGTCATGACCCACGTTTCCCATTGGTCAAACTATGCCTCAAATAATCTATGATTTTCATGCTATGGGGGAAGGGGCAGGGGTTCTTGAAGGCAAAACTATTTGCTTTAGTGAGGCTATGCCCTTTGAGGATAGCCCATCACATGCCATAAACAAGACGAGGAAAAACAAAAAAAACAAACAAGAAAAAAAATCTCCTGATGGCTGCCTACATAATAACCCCTCTTAGTGAGTTCCCATCCAGCAATGACAACCCATGGGCTGACTGACTGGCAGAGGGTCTTACAGTCATCAGGCAGTGGTGACAAAAGACACAAAACAAGTACACAGCATACGTTCTTCTTTATTTTCATTCATTCTTTCTTTTACTCTTAGTTTAATGTGGGTCTCTGGTTGTTTTAGATGGGTTAGAGTATTTGAGGGTTGTGTAGACTGTTTAGGAATTTGTGTGTGTGTGTGTGTTTTTCATGTCTGCATCTAGAGGGATGCAGTCAATCTACTAACTGCCATTTCTTTGACTGCCAATAGATTGGAGATTCAGTGACAGAGGAGTTTTCCCTTTTCTCCATTCTTCTGCAACCTCAGAGTAGGTGTATATAATTTGGGGGCAGGGGTTCAAGTGGGCCTTGCCCCCCCTGCAAAAAATGTCCTTGAGAATTGCCAAAAGGTGTTTCAGCATCATTTATCAATCTGTCGGCATTTAAAGAAATGGCAGTCAATAGACTGACATGAACCCCATCTAGAAGGGGAGTGAAACTAGTATTGAACAATACCCTACCATCGCCAAGAGTGATGCAATACAAACAAAACATAATTGAGTTTACTTATTGGCTTAACTACTGATGTCATTCCAGAGAAATCCAATATATATCAGCTTAGAATGAGATGGTCGACCACCCTTGCTGCATTGTTAGGGATGGTATACATCTCTCTCGTCATGGCTTACGCATTTTGGCTAAGACATTTTCTTCCCCGTAGTACCTTTTTTGGATGAGGACAGGCTCCTTAAATTACCCACATAGCCAGATACAATCAAAATCATACAACAGTAATACTGATCTATGTAAAAAGCCTAAACAAAGTATTGCACTCTTTACAAGCATTCCTAACCCTTGAAAATATTGATATATGTGTAATTACTGAAACATGCTTTAAGAACAGCAAAAGCATCCCTTCAGTTCAGAGTTTTAATGTCTATCACTCTTTCAAACCCAATGCCAAATCTGACATTGTAGCTGGTGGGGACGTATCTATGTTCCTAATAAACCATTTCACCTCCAGACTTGTAATGCAGGACTATGACCTAGGACTCCTCCACATTCTTCTTATGATAAACAAAATTCAGTACCACATTGTAGACAACTGTAGTACCCATCTATGATAACAGTAGATCATAAGACATAAACACAGTGCCAGAGTTAAGAACAAACCCATTTGGTGGAACCCCATTATCAACAAACTATACAGTAAGACCAAAAAAACTGCCTGCGCATAAAAGCAAACTTAATACCCCATCAGCTCAGAATGGTCAACAAAGAACCTAAAAACAAAAGCAAATCCTCCAGTAGCAAGTATGAGCTGTGAATTACCACGCATTGTAACGATAACCATAAAGCCTTCTTCAGCTATGCCAGGAAGCTAAGAAATAATAAACATTAATATTAATATAAAATATCATCATACATTCATCCCCTGAGGATATTGCCAACATATTAGTTTGACAAATTCAACTTTGACTGAACCCCCTATTCCCCCAAATTACTGGCAGCATATTAGCATGTCTATGCCATATCCAACCCAACTACTAAAAACATCATTCTACCCATTAATAATCTTCACCTACTCCTACTTTCCATCCTGTCCTCCTACCACACTCTGCTTCATAACCACATCCCATCCCCTTGGCAAACTGATTCCACAGCCAACACCACCAAACTAAAACACTTCCCTATATTGCCATGTGACCTTACCTCCCCCCTACCCTTCTCTTACTCACGCATTAAAATGAAAATCAAAACTAGCCCCCTCTCTTCTCAAAGACAAGCTAAAATAATTCACAAATTGACCAAACTTTATCTTCACCTACTCCATTAACTCACTTGCAGTGGTGATATACATCCCAATCCAGGACCCAAAACATCAATCAGTCCAAACTTAAATCAGCTAAATCCCCTACACCACAGACCTATCTCAGCTCTCCTCTTCTTAAACATTAATGTAAGAAGTATACTTAACAAAATTCATGACATTCATGCCCTACTAGCTCTATACAAACCAGATATCACTGTGTTAACTGAAACATGGCTCAAACCACATCACAATAATGTGATTACTGCCCCGGGTTACAACATTATCCGAAGAGACAGATCAGAGAAAAAGGGCGGAGGAGTTGCAATATTATTCCAAAATCATCTTGCCTTAGAACAACTAGATTACAATACCCATGAATTCAAAGATGTAGAACTAATTCTTGCCAAATTAAAAATAAGTTCCAACAAACATATAATTATTGCAGGTGGCTATATACCACCAGGCAGTAACATCACTGTAATGGAAACCCTGCTTAATTGGACCTCCAACTCCCTTCAACATGAAACCATACTAATAGGAGACTTCAATAGTGACTGGTTTCACTGCTCCAGCCATAACCCCTCTGCCTTCATAAACCTCCACAGGTTTACCCAAACTATAACCACCCCCACTCGAATTGACAAAACTTCCAAACGCCAGTCCATCTTAGACTGGATCCTGGTATCTAACCTTGCTCTTGCACAGCAATCTGGTTGTCTTCCAGATACCCTAAGTGACAATCATCCAACCTACCTAATTAGGAACAGATCCCAAACCATCAACCAATCTATCATCAGAGTAGTTAGAAACAAAAATACCTTTATAGCTACTGATCTCATCAATAACCTAAAAAGCTGTAACTGGACCCCCCTAAAACATCTACCTCTAGACGATGCCATTGAGTACTTTAACACAACCTTCATAAAAATCTTAAACCATCATGCACCCCCTAGAACCATTAGAATAAAAACTAACTATGCCCCATGGCTAAGAAAATATGCTAAAACTATAATGAAAGAAAGGGACAAGGTCTGGATTCAATATCAGAAAAACAAAACCACTACTTTGAGACAAAACTATGTAGAGCTCCGTAACAAAGCCAAAAATCAAATCAAACTAGACAAATCCAGCTACTATACAAGCATGCAAGAAAAATATGCTCACAACCCACAAAAATTCTGGGCCTCAATAAATGAAATACTGCATCCAGGAAAGTCCATGACTCCAACCCCTATGCTTCCAGATAACCATGAAAACATTCCTCCTCAGTTTAACAAATTCTTTACCGAAACAGTCCAGACCCTTGCCAATGCCCAAAATAGTACTAACAGCCCCACACCAATAACTACCCCAACCCACCCCAATATGCAAAACAATAGCCCCAATTTTCACCTCCACTCTGTATCCACCAAATCAATATCTAAACTCCTTAGTAAACTTAAACCAAGTACTCTAGCAGCTGATAAGCTGCCAGCAGACTTCCTTCGGATCTCAGCTGAAGCTATAGCCTATCCTGTCTCTAGTCTCATAAACAGATCTCTCACAGAATACAAAGTCCCCACCTCATGGAAAACATCATATATAATTCCACTGCACAAAGGAGGCAACTCCTTAGAGCTCACCAACTGTCACCCAATAGCAATCCTATCACCTTTATCCAAAATATTAGAAAGAGTTGTTCATACTCCACTAATACAGTACTTCCAGAATAACAACCTACTCTCCATATCCCAGCATAGCTTTAGACCTTCCCATAGCACCACAACAGCACTACTATCATTCACCACATAGTTAACTACCACAGAAACAAGAGTCTATTTGTTTCTTCCATATTCTTAGACCTATCAAAAGCCTTTGACATGGTAAACCACAGTCTGCTTCTTGATACCCCATCCACCCTAAATATAGGCCCCTCCTCTATATCATGTTTCAACAGCTACTTATCTGCCTGTCAGCAAGCAGTCCTATGGCAGGACCAATTGTCCCCCCTGTTACCAGTAACCATAGGAGTCCCTCAAGGATCCATCCTTGGCCCACTACTGTTCTATTTACAAATCAGATCTCTTCATCCTCTCCCACTGCCTCAATAGTACAATATGCAGATGAAACTACCACCACCTACCCTTAGTGAACTGCAAACCCTTACCCAAAATAACTTCACCCTAGCCGAAACTTGGTTCACTAACATCAAACTTCTTCTTAATCCCAAAAAAAAACAAACTAATTATTTTCAGCCCTGGCAGAACTCCTCCCCTAAATAATAATTTCACCATTAGCTCCAAAGAAAACATTCAAATCAGTCCAACCACACACACTAAACTGCTAGGCGTAGAAATAGACAGTAACCTGAGCATCAACATCCACATAGCACAAACTATTAAGAAAGTTAATAAAAAACTTGGTCTCCTCTACAGGAACAAACAGTTTATGACAAAACGTACCAAAGTAACCATCGCAAGGACTCATCATCTATCCACCCTCCTCTATCCCTCTCCCATCTTAACCAGTCTCCGCAAAACTGATCTAAATAAAATGGAATCTTGCTACAACAAGATTGCCAAGTTTGTTACTGCAGCCTCATACAGGTCCCACCACTGCCTATCCCTTAGGCAACTCAACTGGCTTGAGTTGCCTCATATACTTCTACTCAATCAACTCTCTATAGCGCACAAACTCTACTACCTTCCTGAAATAACTCCTGCACTTCAGCACCTAATTCAGCCCCACATTCCCTCTAGAGCCTTAAGATCTAGTAACCAGAACCTCATAACTGTCATCAAACTTAAAAACGAAGCGGTAAGTCCCTCTTTGCCAGCACCATTGCCAAAACCTGGAAGACACTACCAAGCCAAATAACTTCTACCACCTCCTTTAGTCAATTCAAAAAACTCCTGAAAACCCACTTTCTAATTCTACCACCTCCTTTAGTCAATTCAAAAAACTCCTGAAAACCCACTTTCTAAGTAACTGGCTATGCTCCTGCCACTCATCAGGCTAATCCATACCAAGAGAATTTGCCAGGGTACAGCTATGCACAAACAGTTTCTCCCCTGAAAGCTTCCAAACCCATATACATTTACTTTACAAAACATATAACTGCAAAAGAGAAAAAAAATGTACCTCTGATTGTCTACTGTAAGAAATGTTAATCACTAGCATGATGTCCTGTTGTGTGTATATATGCTATATGTAAGTTTGTTAATCACCAGTATGTTGTCCTGATGTGTATATATGCCATGTGTATGTATGTTCTACTTCTTTTTACTCTCATGTAATGTATTGTAATATGGAGCTTTTCTCCCTGGGCCTCTGCTGAAAATGGACCTGTGTCCAGTCGGACTATCCCGGTAAACAAATGTAAAATAAATAAATAAATAATAAAATCACCTCTGAGTAAGGCATAAGAGCTCACAGCAGCTCTAAAAACACTAGAATCAGCCCTGACAGTGTGCCAGGTTGCCTTCTTGCCAGCACCAAACAATGCCTGTCTTGACTCCTAGTTACATCCATTCAGTCTCAGCTTCTCCACTGCATTTGTGCCAGTAGTTGTAAGAACTATAATCATCCCACTGCACAGAGGGGGGCCCACAACTGCCCCAGACAATAAATTCGGTAAATTGGTTCAGAAGGCATACCTCAACTTAATCAAATTCTTCAGTACCATTCCAAACTCAGGAATTATTTATAAAATAATCCTGTTAAATGTAAAGCCTTTTGTTACCCACTGGCTATCAAATTTGCTGATTGACAGAACCAAGTCTGTTAGTTTGGCAGACATACTATCAACTAAAAATGTAGTTACCAGCCATGTCCCTCGGGGATCAGTTCTCGAACCACTGCTGTTTGGTATTTACTTCTCTGATGTTAAAAAAGACACCAAAGGCATATAACTTATGAAGTCTGCAAACTCAGCACTGTCATAAATACCCAAATGACCAATGTATTCTCCAGGAAGGTCTAACTCATGCTAAGTGTTGCTTGGATCACTGCCTCAAACTAAATGCCAAACAGTGCAGTACTGTGTCCTTTTGCAAACCTGTGCACCCTTGTTCCTATCATATAAGTGACACACCCTGCAAAAAAATAAAATCTTCTCAGTCATTACGGACTTTGACATCTTCAATGAGAATGAACAATCCTTTGACCACCATGTGACCACTGTTGTAAGGAAATCCTTTTATACAGCCAGACTAATCACCAGGGGCATATCTTCTAAATCCAAGGAGGTCATTGTCTTTTCTACTCCGTCCTTATCAGATCAATAACAGAACATAAAGTCCCCTTTACCATGTACTTGACTAGTCGTTTGACCAAGCTCGACTTGTAGAAAGTATCAGTTGTTACATGTGGTGATCTCCACTGGGAAATGTGATCTCTAATACTGACAGGCAATGTTTTTTGATGTACTGGTCAAAAATTCATTGGGAAACCAACAGATGTACAACTGCTGTTGAGATACAATGTGACAGCAAAAAATCCAGAGAACATGCTAGATTAACTACTGTCACTGGGAGTTATAAGTGAGAGACTGACAGTCTTCTGGTATGAAATCAGTGGGTACAGTGTAGGGGATAACCATGATGTGTCTTTTTGTTGTAAAAAACAGTGAAATATAATATTCTATAATCTACATATTTCAGGTATTTGTAATTATTCATATATTTGTTGAGACGTTTTCTAATGTAGTCTATGTTCATTTCAGTATCAGAGATGTTGACAAAAATCAGGAAGCCAAGGCTAAGCTTTACTTCACTCCAAAGCAGTCTGGGATGAGGAAGCTGGTAGTAGAATTTAACAGCAACAAACTGCAGAATGTGAAAGGATACAGGAATGTGATCATTGCTCCTGTTCGAAGATGAGTCTGTTACCAAGAGCCAAACTAGAAGAGATCCGTACCTCGAATATGTACTTCTGTCATCAGATCTGTTTACCACTGGGCAAATGCATCTTGAGAAGAAAATGTATTAGGATTGAATGTCTTGATAATTATGATATCTGCTTATAAAGAGAAAGATTGATTGACACTAAAGTTTATCAGATAGTGAAGGTCCGGAATTTGCTTTTTTAAGTTAGTTTTAGTACACATTAAAGCTACTTTTTCTTGTAAACAGTTTTTACTTCCTTGTTAATGTTTCAGATGCCACCACTGTCATAGCAATTCAGTATAGCTTTCCATGGACTTTTGTCCAGTTTTGCTTGTGCTCAGCTAAGTGCAGAAAGAGATTGTAGGAATAATCTGTCTTCTGTAAAGAACATACTGCTTTGAATGCTAGACTGCAGTAGTTTGGACTGCCAGCCTTGTGAAGAACTGCACTTTATCTTTGTTTTTTTGCTGCTGATTTTCATGCTGGAGTACTGTGGGACACAGGGGTATCCAGGCAGATATAGCACAATGTTTTTCTTCCTCTCCACTTGTGCACTTTAGATTATTTGGCACCCTCACTGGTTTTCCATTACTCTGTTCATTCATTCTCACATGTAATGCTTATTAAAAGGTAGAGAACTTTCTTATCTGGATGATGTCTGTCCTGATCACAGCATTCTCTAGGCAAAATATTTTTGTCCCATGTCCTGTGCTTTCCTACACAACTGAGCATGACTGACATACAGAAATATAGAGCCTGGGAAACATACATGTTCACACATATGCCGACTCCAAATCTTGTTGCTACCATCTTGTTTACTCCTATACAGTCTGTGCCCCCAGCCTCTGCTAGGAAAGAAAAAGTGGCAGAAAAATGTTCTTATGCCCCCTACCCTGGAGATAAATGAGTGAGACTGATTACCTGGCCTGCTCCCTGTCATGCCAGTCCTCTGACACAAGGGATGCAGGTCAGACAAAGGCCAAAACCCTAAACAGAGCTCTGCCACTGTAGCAGTGTAATGAAGCCTCTGGGTTAGCACTGTCACTAGCCACAATGCAACTAGTGTACCAGCTCTACTGAGCAGTTTTATTCTATAGTTCATAGGTAGGTCAAGATTTTTTTTTTTTTTAATCTTAAGTATTTCTACAGGTGCCAGTACTAAAGCTGCTGTAAGTCTAACTATGTTGACAAAGTAATAATTTAGTCATAACTGTAATTGGTGACTTTTTAAACACTACATCCTCTGTTTGTAAAGAGTAAATTGTGCAATGAATGCATATTCAAATAAATATTTATGCACAGATCCGCTTGTTGTAATTTTCTTCCTTAGTTTTAAAATGACAGTATGTTTTATAACTTTGAATTGTCTTCAGTGTTCCCTTAATTATTTATTGATTACCTTTTCTGTTTGTACACTTACACATTGAGATGGAATGTAACAAGAAACTACAGCAATGCCTGCTTTGCTAGCCAGATAAAACAGTATCATAAATGCCAGTTCTAAGCAGTGGCATTCTCACCTAATGTAGGAATGGGAAATGACAGAAATATGTCAAGCCAAGCTAAAGAATGCTAAATGCACATACATTCTAGAAACAAAGAAGTAACATTTAACTGAAAGTGGGTGGGTTACGTATTATGACACTAATACGACAGAAGTAACTGTAATCTGCCTTGGTTATTAGAATATTGCAAAATGATAATTGTTTACTGTTTAAGTGTTTCTAATATAGTTGGAGGCAGTGGAAATTAATTCAAGGTGTTTCAGACATGTTAACAATTAGCAGCCAGCAAGTAAAATGTTACAAACCTACATTATATCCGGAGCTTCCCAGAAACATGCTAATGATACTGGTTCTGACACTGAGGAGAATCTGTTGACTACAGATGGAGAGAAAATGATGTGGAAACAAAAAAGGGATGGTAGTAAATGAAGAAAGACCAGTGGTAACAGAGACTGTGAGGGAGTGCAAACAAGTGAAGAAGCATTACAAGTAAGAGACTGTGTGGGTGAAGGGAGGTGACAGTAAATAGAGACGATTCAGAGGTCTGAGAGATTATGAGGGGAGTGCAGGGTGGTATACAGCACTGAGATGGAACCCATTCAAATTCTGTATTACATACAATCGACATGGAAGGCCACAAAGAGACAGATGCATGTCTGTGGAGGAATGGGCACTGTTGGAAAGGCAATCGATCTGTTTCAGTTGCTAGGACTGCTGAAACAATGTTTTAAATGTTTAAGGGCAAACAGTAAATTGCATTCACCTCACAGGAAACACTGCAAGATCAGTGGGTTGACCCAAGTGATGATGTTAAAAACCAGACCTAACAATAGCTGTCAGGGAGTTTTGCCAACCAGTCTAGTGTAGTATGATTAAAAGCAATGCTTGAAGATCATTGTAGTATATTTTAAAGTATTCTTTCCTGCAGGAAACCATTTGCAGTTAACTATTTCATCTTGACTACAGTGCTCAGGTCAGAGTCCAAACTTCAAAAGAACATAAAGGATTTTTGAAACAGTTCAGGAAGAAATTGGAGTTTACTTCAGCAGTTTCAAGACATAACAAGAGCAATGCCTAAATACCCAAGTGTGCATGGTTTGACACAAATGCCATTTGCATGCTAGTGCCGTAATGAAGGATTCATTGCTGATGTTATATGCAGTAGTGTTACAAGCCAACATTCATAAAACTTAAAAGTGATATGTGTTTTTCTGCCATCAAAGAGGTAAGCCTGTAACAGGAATACAACTGACATTCAACATTGAAACATACATTGCAATTGTAATATTCTTATTACTAATTACCCTTTTCAGATCTGCTGAAGAAATGAGTTATTTCTACTTTGTGTTGGATAGTTGCTGTGGTGGACCACTATGTAAATTAATAAAAGACCATTAGGATTTGCCACTGATAACAGTACGAGCATTGTTTCACAAACATAAATGAGTTTATGTAAATGTAATAAGTAGTAATGAGCGGAAGACATAGCTAACAGTGTGAAAGTGAAAGCAACCACCACCACCACCCCCATTTCCTTACTCAATAATAATCCATTTCTAAATAGTTAAAACTGCACGCAGCAGTGCTCATTTAAAGGGTTCTGTATGTTAACAAATGCAAATGTAAAGTAAATAATTACGACAGTCATTCTCGGACTCAGATTTATAGTACTGTGGAACACCTTCATTGTCCTGTGAGGTTGTTTTTTGCATGGTTGAATTCCATATTCATTCAAAGTATTGCATCCAGATGATGCATTAATTCAGTTGTACAAAGGTGTGCAGCTGAAAGCAATGTCATTTGTTTATTTTCTTTTTTTATCATAAGTAAAATGCTGGCTAAAATAATAAGCTGCCACATTATTTATTTGAGCAAAAACAAAACGCAGTACTGTGAAACACTTCAACTGCTCAGTGATGCCAGTCTGTGCACCTTTAAATGTCATAATAATTCAGCCATGCAGAGTACATCACCTGGAGGATGTATTCATTCAACCATATAAAGGTGCACTAGTGAAAGCAGTGTACATTTTATGAAGCAAAAATACAATATGGCTCTTTCCCCCAGACTATTTTCCTTTAAACCACATAAAACCAGTTCACCTTGACTGTCCACTGATGGCATTTCTGTAGATGAATGCTGCATTAATCTGTATTAATTCAACCATGAAAAATACAGTACTGGGGGGTGAGTAAAGTACAGCAACTGGAGACTATACTAATTCTGTCTTTCAAACATGTATTTAAAAATATTGTGCAGAAGCAATATAAGCATTATTGCCTTGCTGCTTTGATAAGTGTTCTTTTCTGACACATGCACATGTGGTTTTAAAAGTTGTATGAGTCTAATAAACCACTTCATTACCAGCTGCTCATGGTTCTAGTAACTTTTGTTTTACTTGTTTAGTTTCTAACACGATTGTGAAAAGATAATAATAAAGTATGGTCAAGTGGAATATTTCATTTTATTTTACATTAATACAAATATAATTTGCTTCAGTCATTGCATGCGGGTATAGGAGGTTATATATTTTTGCTTTGCACTTCATTTTTAAAATAACAAAACCGTTTTACTGCAGGAAAAAAAAGGTGGTTGTGGTTTATCAGTATAAGTATTATGGGCTTAAAGTTTCACAAAAACTATTCTCTGATGCCCAGTAGTAAGAAGTAACAGCCAAATGTAGACAAGAGGAACATTTCAGTTTATTTTACATGACTGTGTTATTGCATGTAGTGCCTAAATGTGAATGTCGCAGTACTGTGAAATGCCTTAAATGCCCAACAAGGCTGGTGTATGCACAACTGAATGCCATATTCATTCACACACAAAATAAAGAATTGAGACTGATGCCAGTAAAATGTAGTATCCAGAGGCACAATTAAGTCTATCACTGAAATACACTTGTAGCAAACAAGCAAATGCTGACTGATGCGTTGATAATAACTAGCCAAGTATAGGCAGAATTAATATTTCACTTTATTTTACCTAACTGCAAATATTATTTGGTGCAGTGTTTGTATGCAAGATGCAAGAGCTTACATATTCTTTTTTTAGAGCTTACATATTCTTGCTCTTTTTAATAATAATGTTCTGCAGAAAAAAAGATGATCGTGGGAAAGTGATATAAAGCATTACAGTGCTGATGCTTTCACAAGTGCTGCTCAGTGTCTGGAGAATGTGATAACTCTACTGCACAAATATACACTTGTAAAGATGAAAGTCCAGCAATGATAAATAATATTCAAATACTGGCAACATGAATGTTTAACTTCATTTTACTTGATTAGAAATATGTAATGCGTGGTTTGTCCCATTTGTTCCACACTGTCGCAAGATACCTCAACCTCAACTGCAGCCCCATGTAGCTTTGCATGATGCACTAGCCAAATGTAGCTTTGCATGATGCACTAGCCCCATGTAACTTTGCATGATGCAGTAGCCCCATGTAGCTTTGCATGATGCATTAGTCCCTTGTGGCTTTGCATGATGCACTAGCCTCATGTAACTTTGCATGATACACTAGCCCAATGTAGCTTTGCATGATGCACTAGTCCCATGTAGCTTTGCATGATGCATTAGTCCCTTGTGGCTTTGCATGATGCACTAGCCTCATGTAACTTTGCATGATACACTAGCCCAATGTAGCTTTGCATGATGCACTAGTCCCATGTAGCTTTGCATGATGCACCAGCCCAGTGTAGCTTTGCATGATGAACTAGTCCTATGTAGCTTTGCATGATGCACTGGCCTCATGTAACTTTGCATGATACACTAGCCCAATGTAGCTTTGCATGATGCACTAGTCCCATGTAGCTTTGCATGATGCAGTAGCCCCATGTAGCTTTGCATGATGCATTAGTCCCATGTGGCTTTGCATGATGCACTAGCCTCATGTAGCTTTGCATGATGCACTAGTCATATGTACATTTGCCTGATGCACTAGCCCAATGTAGCTTTGTATGACGAACTAGTCCTATGTAGCTTTGCATGATGCAGTATCCCCATGTAGCTTTGCATGATGCAGTAGCCCTATGTAGCTTTGCATGATGCATTAGTCCCATGTGGCTTTGCATGATGCACTAGTCCTATGTAGCTTTGCATGATGCAGTATCCCCATGTAGCTTTGCATGATGCAGTAGCCCTATGTAGCTTTGCATGATGCATTAGTCCCTTGTGGCTTTGCATGATGCACTAGCCTCATGTAACTTTGCATGATGCAGTAGCCCCATGTGGCTTTGCATGATGCACTAGTCATATGTACATTTGCCTGATGCACTAGCCCAATGTAGCTTTGCATGATGAACTAGTCCTATGTAGCTTTGCATGATTCAGTAGCCCCATGTAGCTTTGCATGATGCAGTAGCCCCATGTAGCTTTGCATGATGCACTAGTCCCATGTAGGTTTGCATTTTGCACTAGTCCCATGTAGCTCTGCATGATGCACTAGCCCAATGTAGCTTTGCATGATGAACTAGTCCTATGTAGCTTTGCATGATGCAGTAACCCCATGTAGCTTTGCATGATGCACTAGCCCCATGTAGGTTTGCATTTTGCACTAGTCCCATGTAGCTCTGCATGATGCACTAGCCCAATGTAGCTTTGCATGATGAACTAGTCCTATGTAGCTTTGCATGATGCAGTATCCCTATGTAGCTTTGCATGATGCATTAGTCCCTTGTGGCTTTGCATGATGCACTAGCCTCATGTAACTTTGCATGATGCAGTAGCCCCATGTAGCTTTGCATGATGCATTGCTACACTATTTAGGCCTTAATCAGCAAGCAGTAGTTAAGACCTCAATTACAGTGTTCCCAAGGAAACTAATTTTTGTGTCATTTTGTTTTTTCACTGTATCAGTAACTGGTAGGTGACACAATTAAAGTAGCCGGCTCCAAGCACTGTTATGATACAAGGACCTACTGGCATGGAAAGGAAATATGGTGAAGTGTTCACCTATTCAGTCTAATTTGACCTGCGCCCAGCTGCTTATCATAACATAGCAATAGATAAGAGCTCCATCCACAGCATCTTATCTAAAAGTGTGTGTGTGGGGGTGGGGGGGGGGGTAATAACCAGATGTAATAAATGCTTGTAGGGCTTCTAAAAATGGTTGTCAAAGTAATGTAACTGACTTTCTTTTCTCTCCACAACTACTCATTAGTGTCCATATGAGAAAATAGATAAATGAGTCCATTGTCCCTTTTGTACAAATGTATACAATTAACTGCTTCATTTTAAAAACATTATTGTACAGCTTCCTATTCATTTTATGTGATCAGAAAATAAAATGAATGATGTAGTCCACTGTGCAAGCATTGTTTCTCTAACTGTCTGCTACTCATACTCCATTACTCCCACGTCAATATCACATCACTGCGAAACAGCATTCAGTGTCATCAAGTGCATGTTTGTATTTCCATTGCTCAGTTGCATCATTTTGTAATCGACATACCACAGAACTTTAAATATGATTTGTGCGTGTATCGGGTTTACACCTATAAAGCTGATATGGACAGATTAATCATACTGAGCGTACAGTTTAGGTCGTTGCCATAACAAGGAAATGCATGATAATGTAGAAATTCAACCAAAATAAATGGAAAAAAATCTGCTAATCGATTCCCGTTTTTGTATAAAAGGTTTAAAACTGGAAAAGAGCTTTGTATTTTCTTCTTATGGAGTATGAAACTGCATTTCCAGAATATTCTTTGAAGTTATACATTATTCATTTGGTTAATCTAATATGTGGAAGAATTGTTTTGTAATTGTACATAAAATATTTACGCAAAACATAAGCAATGAAACAGTACAGATTGTGTCTTATCTGTGGCCTCTGCCTTCATTATTGAAGACAGAAGTACTGGTAATTGTCTTGATTCCAAGGACTCACCAATATGGTCCAATACGTAGTAATAAGTCCTTCACTGAAACATTGTTAAGCTGTAAATGTGCTAGTGAAGAAGTGAATGTATTACTTTTCCTTTAAGGATGGCTCAGCAGATCCATATTTGATTAGCAGCATGTTCTGTAGGTGGCTTCTGCAGACTCGATGCATTATGGTGCTACGTCACAAGCTACTCTTTTCTCCAGTAACTACACAGTCAAACCAGGGAGGACATGGCTGCCATTAAGGCAAGTCACATATCCGCTGCACTTCCTTCTTCATACGCTAGTTTGCTGGTGAGAGCAAATGAGTATTAAGGGCTGTGAAACACACATCTAGAATAATGTGTACAGTAAGTCGTAACATAGAACTTGTTTCACTCTATTATGCTTTTTAGAAAGGCTAGAAATATGTTGGACCTGTTCGTGGATATTTTTGGTTCTGACATAGTGATACCAGTACTAGTAGTTCTAACCATTTCTGCTTATCAGAACAGACATCAAATACAGGTAATCATGGCATTTTTTTTTTTTTTACTAGGAGATTGCAACTTGGCATTAGTGTACATTTTGTTTTTACTGGGCTCGTGTACTAGTGATTCAAGTAAACTGACAGCTGTTTCACTATATTGCATTCATGCACATGTCTATGTAGTACTGCAGAAATGTATTGCTGTTTAGTCATCATAAATTTATCAGTCAGCTGTGTCATGCATAGTTTTAACATGATGGCCTGCGTAGGTTAGGTTAATCACTGTCTCCTCAGATTTAAAATGCATGTTACAAAAGCCCTTCTTTTCCAAATATTTTTACATTGAATGGTTACACTTAAAATGTAGCATCATAACCAACATAACTACCTAGTCCTTATCATAGAAAAGCCAGACTTACAGATGTGTAAAAAGACCGACAACACTACTGTGTTTCTCTGAAACACTAAACAGAAAAGGATCTCAAAATGTCTCTGCTCTGGTGAAATTATCAGTGTGTTTAGACTTGTGCACAGCTCATATGAGTGCACCATTCATATTACTGGTCAGTGTTTCCACTCTGTGGTATAACATTGTAAAGCCCTGACTACAAACTAGGTGACCCACACCCAGATGATGGCTCTAGCACTAAAGGAGCTGAATGGGGACAGAATCTTTTCACACGTATTGCAGGATGTTTGACATGCATGACCAGGGTATAATCTCCAATTAGAATCTCCTGTACAGACCAGGGACTAATGGAGGTACCTGCTTATGAGTGTGATGGAGTTTATTGAGGTGACATCACTCATGGAAGTGGGATGACATGCTCTCAGCAGATGCTAATTGCATGCCAAATATTTAGGTCTTAGTGGTCATGGGCCCAGTGAAAATGTTAGGGCTAAAGAAAAAAATGTATCCCCAGCAGATGATAGCACCACTCTAAGTATTTAGCCCTCCCAGCAGGGGGATGAAGGGAATACAAGGCTCTTACCTCTGGGAGAATGAATAACACAACAGAGGGAGTGCGAGGGAGACTTGACATTCATAAGAATCCGGTGCAAAACAAAGAATAAAAAGCTATAGGCTAGTATTGACACACACAAACTTCAGTCTACTGATTCCTAGGTACTTTCAGTTCTTTCAGTTTTATTTCTTCAAATGCTGGGATGCTCTTTCAGTACAAATCAGAAATACTTTATCTTGCTAGCACTGAAAACAGGGACAAAAAAATTACCAAACCAACAAAAGGTGCAATTGTGTTGAAAAGATTCAGACAGTAATCATCAAACAACTGTGAGATACAAGGCCTCTGATTGAGTCTGTAGTCCAATTATTCAACTGCCAGTGTTCAACTTTGTAGACACAAGCCTTAAATTCACTGTAATTTTTCAGTTATTGATGTAATGCGTAATTCGGTATTGTTAGACACAAAATGCTGCACTTCTGGCTCAGTATGCATTTGTATTTGTGTAACTAATTTAAATAATCGACACCCACAGGTAAATCCAAGGGTAAGGCAAACCAAAGGAAACCGGTAACCACAAATTGAGGTCTGCCCATGGAGTAACACCACAGCACAGCGTAGTGTAAATTCTCATCACCAGGACAATGAAATTATAGTAAACTTCACAAAAAACAGTGCACCAACTAGTTATTCTTCCAAGACCTTCCAAAGAGATGCAAAGTGCAAACAAAAAGACTATGTCCAAAAAATGATGTATTCCACAAAGAAATAGTTAAAATAGAGTGTTAAGCTCTTTATTTGACACCCACATATGTTCCTTTGAAGGTCACTACTAAGAGGGGAAGCAGTCCTGAATACTGAGTTAAACATTTTGTGGCCCCAAAGGTGGTACTACACAAGACACCAACAACTATCTTCCAATTAGCTTGACATCCCACATCCATAATTAGTAAATGTTTCAAAGGCTGCTTGCTTAATCAGCTTAAAAGGAATAGCAAATGGACTTATTTTTGATCAAGCACAAACTGGGCTTATGAATAGATGTTTCAACTTGGTATGTCAGGTTTTCTTTTATGATAAAATTTCAAGTCTGATGACGCCCAGTTTAGCACCCATATCCCTCATGGATAGGGACAACAAGTAAATGCCCTAGCATATCCTTGTTCTACCCACCTCTGGGTTACTCCGGCACAAAATCCAAGGACCAAAAAACTACCATGAAAATGTAAGGCTAGGGTTCTTAAGACACTCACAGACAATAACTTAGTAAGCACCTACAAACCAGGGTAAATGATGTATAGTGGTATAGTTAGATGTTTCAGAAGCATTCGACACAATGTCCCATGATCAAATACTGGGAAAACTGTGCCAGCTCAAAGTTAGCCTTGATATAATTGAATGGATGGAGAGGTGGTTGACAATTAGGGAGCAAGCAGTTGTAATATAAGTTGTTAAATCAACAAGGATGAGGACAAAAGGAGTACCACAAGGCTCTGTACCAGACCCAATTCTTTTCAACTTGGTATTCTTTGATATTCCAACCTCTGCCAGTTTTTGGTTGTATAATTATGCAGGTGACTGCAAGAGCAAAACATCAGAATTCAGAGGACATAATCCAAATGAATGTTTAGCTAAATCAAATTAAACCATAGCTTGAAGGTAATGGCTTGATGTTGTAATGCACAAAGAAGAACTAAATCCTCATATAAAAGTCATTGTTCAATCTCAGCCTTACTACAGGATATGTACCCAAGGAATGGCATACAGCAACAGTGGTCCCACACCACAAAGGTGGTGCCACAACAGACCCCAGAAACTATCACCCTATAAGCCTGACTAGCCTGGTCTGCAAAGCTATGGAGTGTATCATCATGTAAATCATAAACAAAGACATTGGGAACCTCCAGACACTGGATCCTACCCAATTCGGCTTCGTTAAGGGCAGATCTTGCCTCTTGAACCCGGTCGACTTCTTTGAAACAGTTGCCAAAGCCATAGATGAAGGGAAGGTAGTCCACACAGCCTACCTGGACCTCGCAAAAGCCTTCGACACAATACCCCACACGCGCATCATAAATATGCTCACCAGCTTAAATATCAACCCTTATGTCACAAGATGGGTTGCAAACTGGCTCAGGGATAGAACCCACATGGTCAGAATAGCAGGTGCCATGTCAGACTCTAAACCAGTTACAAGTGGTGTCCCACAAGGCTCAGTCCTGGGACCTCTCTTGTTCGGTATATATTTCTCCGAGGTAAAGGCTAACATGGGTGGACTATGGCTGACCAAGTTCGCAGATGACTGCAAACTGGGTGCCGTAATCGACTCTCTGGCTGACACAAGTATCCCCCAAAAGGGTCTCACAGAGATGGATAACTGGTGCCAGAGCCATGGCCTAAAAGCTAAATGCCAAAAAGTGCATAGTCATCCCCTTTGGGAAAAACAAAGTGCCCACAAATTACCACATAGGTGGTAATCCATTAAGTATGGAAGAAGTAATTAGGGACTTGGGGACCCAAGTTGATTGCAATCTCTCCTTTGACAATCACGTTGCCAAAGTGGTTAGAAAGACCTTCTATATAGCCCACCTTATCACGAAAGGGTTCACATCTAGATCAAGAGAGGCCATTGTGCCCCTCTACTCATCACTTATCAGGCCCATAATTGAGTATAATGCCCCATTTGGGGTGTACCTTACCCGACACCTGCAGCAACTGGAGAGACCCCAAAAGTATCTCACCAAGAGGATCAAGGGGCTCAAACAGATGCCCTATGCAGTTCGGCTAAAGAAACTCCAGCTCTACTCAGTTGCGTACCGCCTACTCAGAGGCGATCTGTGTCTGATGTATAAAGCCATGTCCAACCCAGAATTAATGGACATGCTTCACCTCAGGAAATCGAAATCCCTTAGAGCTACACACTCCAGGGACTTGAACCTCAGCACAGAAATAAATAGGACATGATGGAGGGACAGATTCATATCCCAGAGGCTCCCCTCACTCTGCAACAAAATCCAAATCCATGTTAGGCAGAGCCCCTCACTGACCCTCTTCAAGAGAAATCTTGACGAGTGGATGGGAGATCGTAAGTTTACCCCTGGGATCTCTTCTGTGTCCTGCTTGACAGGGGTACAGTAAACTAACCTTAAAAGGGCTACCTTCTGTGACCTACTATACAGAGGCACAGTCAACTAATCTAAAAGGGTGGCGAAAGCCAAACACACTCTGGCTAGGCTTATAAATCCCCAAGGGCAGATAGCCTAGTATCAGCCTATGAACCTATGAAAAGTCTGAAGTTGTCTTCTATGGTGCAAATGTAGACATAAAGAGTAGTTTTGGGACAATAAAAACTAGCCGTATATGAAAACATAAAATACTTTGATAGTAGTATTGGTACAGGGCTTAATTTCAAGAGACATATAATGGACATAAAACAAAAAGCAATGAAAAGGTTGGCATAATTTGGAAAACATTAACATCTCTTATGACAACTATATCCCATCCATATCTTACATTTCTGCTCTTTCTCCTAACTAACACAACCCCATAACTACTGTTTATCTCCTCATAACCAACATCTTGCCTACTTTTCTCCTATTCGAAGCTAGAGTGGTCTTAAATCCTAGGCAGACTTACCTAGCTTAGATAGTACCATTCCTGGCATTGACAGAATATGTCTCTTATTTACAATTGTATGGTCAACCACATTGTTTTGAAACTGTATTTCATGTTGTTGTTGCGTCTTTCGGCTTTTCCCGGTTAGGGGTCACCACAGCGGAACTCCAGTCCGCTAATGATTGGTAGTTGATTTTTACGTGCCGAGTTACCAGCCCTGACGCACAACCTTCAACGAAGGTACGCCCATTCACGCATGTCTCCACGCAGAAGACGGTCTAGCTGAGAATCGAACTGGACAACATCTTGTTTACTTTACAAGTATGCACTGTTTTTATCAAACATTATTAATATTGTTATATTTGTTAGTATTTGTTAGAATTCTCTACTGAATGTCAGGAGCTTTTCTCCCCAGGTCTCTGCTGAAAATGGGCTTCGGCCCCAGATGGACATTACCCGGTAAACAGATGTAATAAATAAATAAATAAAAATCTAGACATGAAGCCACACTTCATGCTATATATGTCCTTGGTATTGCATATTATTGAATAAAACCTAGTTTATGACTTTAATGGACCTGGGTTTATTGGAATGCATCAAACATACGTTTAGCAAAATGATAAATGTTGTTAAAAGCTTAGATTATTTCAACAGACTGAAAAAAAACTAAAGTTATTTGGGATATGATACCAATTTGTAAGAGGCAAACTCTTTCTAGCATTTAAAACAGTGAACAATCCATTACTGAGAAACAATATAGGCCTAACTTTAGATAAATAATACTACAAAAGTAGGAACGGAGGTCCATTATACATAGTGGTAATGAGTAAAGCAGTTAAAAGAGATTTTATTTCTCAGTCTGTTCCAGGTTGTAGATTAGACTGCCTTAAAGGGACAGTCCCATGGATTTTTTTGTTTTGATTTGGATCTTTTACATTTCCACTCTGGCTTTCTGACCATGTCCAAGCTTTGACTGTGGGGGTTGGGGGAGGGGTGCTTACATGAAGTTTCAAAAATGTTAGCCAGATTCCGTCCAGGTTTGCCAGATTTTTGATGGGCCAGGTAGGGGGGAAAAAAGGTCTTTCACACTAAGTGAAGACCAAAAAAAAAGTTCTTTAATGTGGAACATCGCAGTTCCGCATTAAACACAAGTAGCTCCATGTTTGGTTATTTTTGACTGGACCATATGCCAGTATATGAGCCATTCAAAAAATCTCACAGCAGACCATCTTCTGTTCAATGTGGAACATCAGGCAGTTCCGCATTAAACAGAAGTAGCTCAGTTTTGCGATTTTTGGATTGGCTCGTATATCGGCATACGGGCCAATCGAAAAAAAACAAAGCGGAGGCTTTTTCACTGGAAATTTAACGGGCAATGCGGAACTCAGGATCAGGCTGCTGATCCCAGGACAGTCCTGCTCAAATAGGGATGTTTGGCAACCCTGATTCCATCTCAAATTGCAGTTGTACTCACAGCAGCTCTCGCTGAGTCATTCATTAGTTTTGCATGTGCTTTTTATCCTCAGGGAAAATAGCCCTTCAGGAATGTTATGATCCAACTTGCTACCTTGCAGGAAAGCAAATAAGAAATGCAAAGCTAAAAAATTAGTAAACAGAGTTTTCTGTTCATTTCATTTTGTATTTTATGCTGTACTGATTTCTGAATGCTAGCTAAGTGTGATAACTTTATGGCATGACTGCCACTAGCTCTGTAAAAAATATCTGAATGATGCAAGTTCCAAACAGGAGTAAAAATATTCCTTTTTTTTCCTCCATGTTTTGTAGTTTTTTTAATCTCTGACTACTACCTAATGTAATGGCTTTCTGTCCAGGTGGTAGTTCTACAAAAGTCATCTTCATTTTCTAGTCTAAAATATTGACTTCTAAATACCAAGTGCCCTGAATTTTATGATCTGGCTGCTTCTAATTCTGTAGAAACACAAGTAATGTAAAGTTTCTACATTAGAAGATACACTCGTGTATTCTTCTAATTTCACATTTTATTTTGTGCTGACTTCTGTCTACTAGTCAAGTACATTTCTTAGTCTACATGCTGCATCTTGGTGAGTTAATGCATTGTACAATATGTTCTCCACACTTCTTTCCCTTTCTACCTTAGAGTTATATGTATTTGTGTCTGGCCCCACTATGGTTAACTGCAAACTGAAAATGTTCTGTTCTATCTGGCTTTCATTCTTGCTGGTTGGGTTTGGAGCTGAACCTCGGCTCTGACTCGGCCGCATACCAAAGCTCGAGAGCTTCTACTGGCTCAGGGTTACAACCTATCCCATGATGCTTAGCGGCTGTTCCCCAGATCTTGTTTGCTGCTTGAAGCCATTGGTATTGTCTTCGCTGGCTCGGGCTAGTAATTACCTCTATTATACATCTTTTTACTATATTTTTCACAAAACTTTCTATTAGAGTCTATTATATCTTCCCAGTCAAAATAGAGTGCTTGTGTGTGTGTTGTTTTTATTACTTGGGTGTGTCTTCGGCTGTTCTCTTTGGGCCCTTGTTTTTTTCTTCTATTCCCCTTAAATAATCCGTTTAAGTTAGATGATTCTTTCTCTTTAGCCTGCTTTTTCTCCAGGGTTTCTTTCCCTTTTTCTAAGGCGTCACCATTTCAGTTATAGGAGTCTCCTCGGGTTGGAGGAGACTGTCGTTTAACTTAGAGACTTCTCCTCCTCCCACCCCTTTCCTTTCCTAGTAAAAAAAAAAAAAAACTCTCTTTTATATTTGCTTCTTTCTATTGTAGTTATTGTTAGGTGTTATTGTTGTTGTTGTTAGTAGTTGGTTTTCCAAGATGTCTAAAAAATCTGTCAAGGAGTCGAGACAATTTGGGTTTAAAAAGTGAGATTCATGCACCCAGAATATGTCTCTAATGAACAGACACAGAAGTTGTGTGTATTGTCTAGGAGCAGTCCATCTCTAGGATTCTTGCTCCATTTGTCATGGGTTTAGTGTAAGGGTCCTACAGGAGAGAAAAAATAAACTCATTTGGAGATGTTTGTTGAAAGGCCCTTTTGAAGAAGGTAATCAGGCCTCAAAATCGGACAAGACATAAAAGTCTGCTTTGTCGGCTCCAGTGTCTGAGCCGTCAAGCAGTCACAAGGAAATAGTATCTTCGGAGCCAAAGGTTATCAGTTCAGACAAACCTGACCCTCCCTCGGTTCCATCTGAGTCTTCAGAACCGTCACAGAGCCAAAAAAGGAGATGGTCACTGTCATTGGAACAAATACACTCAGTGCTGCAATCTCCTTTATTACACTCTGTGGCAGGTAGTCACAGGTCATCGACCCATTCCTCTTGATCTTCCAGGTTATCAGACGATGACATGGAGTGGGTGGTGAAGAAGTTGCTGCGGATGCAGGCCCTGGCAGAAATTTTTTCGAGCCCAGTCCATCGGAACGTGGAGCCGTCCACTGTATCTCATATGCCATCTATTCCTCCTCTGACTCAGACGAGTTCGGAGCCAGAGTGTAAGGAAGTCGTTGCGCTGGAACTGGTGGATCCAGTAATCACTCGATATCTCAGCTCTGATGTCTGCTGTGATCTTATTGATGCTGTCTTCCACTGAGGGATCTGGGAGCCAACACTTCCTGGTTAGCTCTGGGGGGAAGAGTCGAGTCGGACCCTTGTTGGAACCGACTCTCCCACTCAGCGCTTCGGCACAGGTGAGTTCGGCTCCCACATCAGCCTCGAAGCCACCCTCCTTGGCACTGGGGAGATCTCCCGGTCCCTTGGGACTGGAGTCTCTCTAGGCCCATGATTGCGGTGCCTTTGAGGTGATGCGGAGTGTGCTTTCCACTGAGTCTTCTCCACCTTCCGCTCCAGCCACTCTTCCCCCAAAGGGCTTGCATCTACTGCTTTATCATCCCTCCATCAGCCCCAGAGTAGAGAGTCAGTGCCCCAGGAAGCCCCAATGGGTGGAACCTTCTCTTCTGACACCTCTCCAGAACATCCCCCCAAGGAGGTCCCTTGGAAGAAACAGTGTAAGAGGAAGCACATAGACTCCCCTGAGTCTGTCGCTTCTGATACTGACTTAGAGGATTCAGAAGGGTCCCCACGGTTGCCCTCTGAGGATGTCTCTTTGTTAGACATCCTTGAAATCCTTAAGCAGAGGGGAGGCTGGAAATCCCTCTCCCCTTCTGAGGATGAGTCGGTATACCTGGAGGCATTTGGCTCTTGCCCCTCCACCTCTTGAGTGTCTCCACCTTTCAACCCGCTCCTAGGTGTTGTGAGTCAGAAGGTGTGGGACTCTCCAGAGTCAGTAGACCCTGTTCCAAGGAGGCCAAATAAATTCATTATGGCCCCAGAGGATAGGCAATATTTAACAAAGGGAGTTCCAGTAGAATGCGATGGTGGTGGCAGCAGCCACAAAGAAGCAGTTAGCTGAAACTTCTGCATCTGTCCATCCACCGAACAAGGAGTCTCATACGATGGACAGATATGGGAAGCATATGTTCTCCTCAGCGGCCTTTACCTTACGGTCACTGAATTACTTATCACATTTCACCTGACTCCAGAGGGATCTCCTGAAAGATCTGGGAGATACCCTACAAGGTGCTACAGCCCAGGGTTTATCGGATAAGATAAATTCCCAGCTTGTGACCTTAACCTCTGTCAGAAACTCCTGGATGTGCTTCATTTCCTACGCAGCTGATGGAGTGAGCAGGGCAGCAAGCACAGGAATAGCTCTTAGGAGAAATTCCTGGCTGCGCCTTTGTGAGTTTGCTGAACCCTTCAGATCTTCCTTTATTGACGCCCCTTTTGATGGCTCATCCTTGTTCGGGCCGAAAGTAAAAGAGATTCTCACCAGGAGCCAGCAAGATTGCAAGACTATCTGCCATCAAAGTGCATTTTTCTGCCCCTACCAGACCTTATCCTAAAGGTCAAAAGAGTGGAAAAATGTGGTTCTGGAAGTCCAAATGAGCCTTGTTGGACGCTCGTGGTGATCCTTCCCCCAGGGGCAGAGGGGGGAATAACAATGGAAGACGCCATCCACATGGCAGGGGGGCTCTGCAGAACCAGGGCAACAGAGATACATTCTCCGGTTGACCCTTCCAGCACTCCTGAAAGGAGGCCTGACTGTCTGCCTCTGGAGGCAGTCAGAGGAAGGCTATCACTGTACCCAGAAACCTGGCTGAAATTGACTCAGGACAAATGGGTACAGTCCATTATATCCAGGGGATACAACATTCTTTTCCGCTGTTTACCTCATCCGTCAAAGTCTATCCCAGACATTCCACCCAGTCAAAGAGATCAAGCAACCCTAGAAATTCAAAGGTTGCTAGGAAAAAGAGTCATCCAAGAAGTCCCTGCAGACTAGATCGGATCCAGAATTTACTCAAGGTTCGTTGTAGTTCCAAAAAAAGACAGGGGACTGGAGACCAATATTGAATCTCAGCAGACTAAACAAGTCGGTAAAGAAGGTAAAGTTCTGGATGGTAACACTGCAGTCTATACTCCCTTTTCTGGGACAAGAAAATTGGATGTGCTCTTTAGATCTTCAGGTCACGTACTACCACATAAAGATGGACAGCTGCTCTAGAAGATTTCTCTGCTTCTGGCTGGGATCCGGTCATTACCTGTTCAGAGCTCTGCCCTTTGGCCTCACTACAGTCCTCAGAGTGTTTACCAAATGCATGGCAATAGTCACGGCTCACCTGAGACATCAAGGATTCCAGGTGTTTCCATATTTAGATGACTGGTTCCTGACTGCCACCACCAAGCACCTACTAATCAGAGCCAGGGATGCCCCCATCCATCTCTGCTCAGAACTAGGCATTACTAATAAATACAGAAAAATCTGCCTTGTTGCCATCACAGCATATTACCTTTATAGGTGCAGATTTAAACACAAACTACATGGTAGCAAAATTGCCTCAAGAGAGAATACAAATGCTATGCAATCAAGTATCTATCCTACTCAAAAAGAAAAAGGTACAAGCAAAATTCGTCCTCAAGGTCTTAGGCTCAATGGCAGCAGTAATAATTCTAGTCCCACTGGCATGACTACACATGCAGATATTACAGCAGCTACTCTTCACTCAATGGTCCATACAGAAGTTACCCATGTCTCACAAGATTCTCATTATGGATGCCTGCAAGAGGGACCTACTATGGTGGCTTCAGTCCACTCAGGTAACAATGGGCAGACCGTTTGTACTTCCCCAAACTGTCACTACAGTAACCACGGATGTGTCTCAGATAGGGTGGGGGAGCATTATCTGGGACAGACTGTCCAAGGGGTTTGGAAAGATCATGAGTAACATTTGCACATCAGTGTCCTAGAGATGAGGGTGGTGCTTCTGGCATTCCAAGCATTTCAGAACTGTCTTCCCATGGGGACTATTGCAATTCAGACAGACAATATGTTGGTGGTATGGCAGATCAACAAACAGGGGGGAACCAAACCCTATCCCCTATGTTGAGAGGCCCAGAGAGTTTGGCAATGGGCAATTTCTTCTCAGCACTTTTTGATGGCAATGCACATCCTGGGGAAATCCAACGTAGTAGCAGACAGATTAAGCAGAGCAATTCTCATGCCTCACAAGTGGTCCCTAAATCAGGAAGTTGCAAATCAAATTTTTCACAAATGGGGCCAGCCTTGCTGTCACCTTTTTGCCACTCCATTCAATGCCAAATGTAGTAACTACTTTCCCTCATTTCCCCTCCAGAAGAGTCACCAAAGGATGCACTCATCCACAATTTGCCCCCAGGACTTCTTCATGCTTTCCCCCATTTCCATTGATTCTGAAGGTTATTCAGAAAGCCAAGCCACTGAGTCGCAGGTTAATTCTCATTGCTTCTTACTGGCCTTGTCAGATATGGTACCCCTTCCTTTGGCCCCACCTTCAGGAGAACCCATGGATCCTGGACCCAGTGCCAGATCTTCTGACACATCAGTCAGGAATGCTCCATCCTGCTCTTCAGAGCCTCAAGCTGACAGCTTGGTTACTCCACTTCCAGTCTTAGCCAGGCTTCCAAAATTATCCCCTGCAGTACGTCACATTCTGGTTTCCTCACACAAAAAGATGTCTAGGAAATTTTACGCAAGCAAATGGAAGAGTTTCTCTTGTTGGGCAGACAAAAAACACATAGATCCCTTTACAGCCCCTATACCTGCAATTTTGTAATTTCTAACAGAAGTCTTTAATCAAGGAGCAGCGGCGGCCACTATTCGAGTACAATTAGCCGCTATAGCAAATTATCATGTGGGAGACCTCGGATCCAATGTAATGTCCCATAGAATATGCAAACTTTCCTCAGGGGTACTTTTCTGCTAAGACCACCCTTAAGAGAACCTCCTCCCCCATGGGATCTAAATTTAGTATTATCATCTTTGATCCTTCATCCCTTCAAACCAGCATCCTCTTGTTCACTAAAATTTTTGTCTTGGAAAACAGTCTTTCTAACAGCAATTACTTCAGTTAGGAGAGTTTTAGAGTTGAAAGCTTTGTCTATCCATCCTCCATATAGAGTTTCCCTAAGAACAAATCCTTCCTTCTTACCAAAAGTTTGTTCTGAAGCAAATTTAAACCAATCTATAGAATTGCCTATGTTTTTTCCTAGCTAGGGAAACGAGGCAGAATATAAGCTTCACCAATTGGATGTGCATAGACAGTTGCATTTTTACTTGGATAGGACCAAAGATTTCAGAAAGTGAGATCAGTTGTTTGTTTTCTATTCAGAAAACAAAAAAGGCTTGGCAGTCTCAAAAGTTACTTTGTCCAAATGCCTTACTGAGACCATCACCTATGTCTATAATTCTCATAATAAAGAACCACCAGGGAAAGTTAAAGGACATTCAACTAGAGCGGTGTCTACTTCCATTGCCTTTCAATCCAGACTTCCATTGGATTCAATCTGTGCTGCTGCTACATGGGTTAATCCTCACACCTTTATCTCTCATTACAAAGTAGATGTGGTCTCCCGGAACAGGGCATCCTTTGGCTCCACTGTCCCTAAGAGTTTATTCCCTTGAGCCACCCAAGAAAAAGGTGCTGGGGACTCTGTCCCAACAAGCAAGAATGAAGGCAAGATAGGACAACATAACATAAAGAAGTTATGTACTCACCATAATGTTCCATGTTTGTTGTCCAGCATCTTGCCTTCATTCTTGCATCCCATCCATCCACTCCTCCTCCTGCAGGATCTAGAGGACTTTACAACTGGCAAATATGGTCTGATTCCCTTCTTGCCTCTTTACATTTATGACCAATATATTTCATAAATTTTTCCTTTCTGTATGTTAGCATACTCTAGGGAGTAGTCTCTCAAACGAGATCTGGGGAACAGATGCTAAGCATCATGGGATAGGCTGTAGTCTCAAGCCATTAGAAGCTCTTGAGCTTCGGTATGCGGCTGAGTCAGAGCCGAGGTTCAGCTCCGAACCCAACCAGCAAGAATGAAGGCAAGATACTGGACAACAAACATGGAACGTTATGGTGAGTACATAACTTCTTTTTATACTGTCTAAGCTCTTTACCATCATTCTGACCATCTGTAATGTATGATAAGTGGCTGATTCCCAGTCTGACAACCATTAGTCCTACATGATGCCATTGAAACTATGGTTGCCATTCCAAAATACTCAAATGGTATCAGTGACAGAGCAGTGACAGATTTAGTAACCTACCCTGTTTACTAGGTTCATAGGTTCACAGGAGGTTACTAGGCTTGCAGCCCTAGAGCCTTTACATGCCTAGCCATGCTAATCCCAAGTATCTCCATTTGTACTTTTTTGGGTAGTTCACAGAGTGAATTTATGAACAGGGTGGGTCTGTGATCAACACCAACTACCCCTGTCCATGAGGGACATAGGTGCCACTCCAGGGGCAAATTTGCGGTCTTCCATCCAATTATCTAGGTTGCATTTTAATAGGGTCAGTGGCTAGCTATCCAGCGGTGTAAACCTTGGCTTGAGATGATTGTCATTATTGAAGTAACACCCCGACCCCATGTGTAAAATGGGAAAAAAGAGTTTGGGGATGGATAGATGGATGGATGGATGGATGGATTGGAAAAGGGTCAGTAAGGAGCTCTTTTTTACATGAATAGGAATTCTATTCCAGAGAAGCAGCAGTCTCTGGGTCACATATCTGTCTCTGCAGCAATTTCTGTTAATGTCAAGCTATGTTGAGATCCCTAGAGTGAGTGACTCCTGTCCCTTTTGACTTGTGGATATGCAGCATTTTCATTAGGGCAGGGTCAGAGATTGCCCTATAGGCCAGGCACAAGTCATCTCTCAGCAGCCTATAAGATACAGAGTAAAGTGACAGAGCTTTCAGCCTGTCCACGTAGGTCATGACTTGGAGTCCCTGTATTTTCTTATGTTATTTATTTTATTTTATTTTTTATTTGTTTACCGGGAAAGTCCAACTGGCCGGGTAACCATTGTCAGCGGAGGCCGGGGAGAAAAGCTCCACACAGAAAAAAAGCTAGTAATGCAATAACATACATGACATAAGTTTGCTATAATACAGTAACAAAAATGAGTACATACAGCTACAGATGCAACTCTCAGCATATAAAATACAATATTTGAGACTTACAGATACAAAATTTCAGTAAAAGTACAGTGTTTAGAACACAGGGAACATTTCAAGTTTAAGAATTTCTAGGTAGTAATTATACTACTGTGTACTGTTATTAGAGTTAGTACTAATGGTGTGAGTTACTAGTGTTCCTAATAGTTATTTGGGACAGAGTAGAGTGAAAAGAGGGGAAATTGTTAACCTGTGTGACGCCCGTGCACTGGCCCAGCAATCAAGGAGCCTCAGTCCTTACCATTAACACCAGTGAGGGGAGTCCACATAGGGAAGGATAACAAATACACACACAGTAAAGTACAATTTCTCTTAAGAAAACACAGAGATCACAGTCATTCTGGGGCTGATTTCTACCTTTCTCTCCAGATCCCCAATAAGACTCCCCACTGGCACAGCTATAGGGTCCAGATCTCAGCCTAGTGGGCAAGCTAAAACCTCCAGCACCCTCTCTGTCCAACCAGTGCTTCATGTCCCTGTCCAAGTAGGTGACACACACACACACACACACACTTTGAGATATAAGTTATATATAAACACATAGACACTCCTGGGGTAGGCTGGCACAGATTCTCCAGCTGTGCCCCCTTTCTTCCCATTCTAAAAGGTAGTACCAGCTGCCACCACCCACTAAAATTTATCAGCTACTAAAACAGCCCTTACTAAAGGGTATCCAGTTATTACTGTGCAATATTATTATCCAAATGGTAAGTGTGACTGAACAGCAAGGCTTATTTGGGGTGGCTTGGACAGTATCACTATATACATGCAATGTACTCTACAGCTTAACTTATCTCTACACAAAACAAACACAGTTGAAAGGTTTAAACATATTTAATGATAAATAATAAGAACACAGGACAATACTTCTTACTACACAGTGCTAGTCAAGAGTTCAGAGATCACAGAGAAATACTTAAAATAATCCAGTAGAAAAGTTCTGACATCAATACAGAAAAAATAACCAATCTAATATTCCTATTTCCTAGCTATATCTATGAGAAAACACAGTTCTAAAATAAACTTACATATAGAGCATAGGCAGTGCTGTTGAGTTGGATGTTCTCAAGACAAATGCTAAATGCTCACTGATTCTCTCTCTTTAAATTGATAACACAGTGCTGCTTCACATTACATCATTCTTAACAATTTTCTGTTTTCCCAGGCTAACAGAAACTCAGAGGTTAATAGCCCTTTTGATCTTGCAGCTGATGAGGAAGCCAGAGCAATAAAAGAAATTATACATGTAAATTCTAGCCATCAACTCTGGCCTCAAAACAATAGGAATAATTCCTTCATTTAGACATCTCGGCTCCAGGTTTTGACATCAAACAATTACACAATGCTTGACTTACCAGCTTTTCTACAGCAGAGTGCACTGTTGTTAAATTTTTGCAGTTCCACATTTAACACCATGTTTTTCCATGTAAGAGAATAAGCTATATTTACAAATGACAGGATTATCTACAAAATTTTATCTGGCAAGGCTGGCAGCCTTCACTTGTCTTCACATATCTTCCCCCTGGAGAACTCAAGTTAGTTTTTCAAGTGACCCTTGAGAAATGTTGCTTGAGAGGGTTAGGTCTATCTGTGTATACCTTACCCCATTCACTGTCTTGATCCTGATCTGCGTTGGCATTGTAATCCCAGTGCAGTGCTGCACTGATATATAATATGCTTGCAAACCTAGGCTCCATCTTAGCAACTTGGCATTTTGCTGGCTGGCTCTGTTTAATCATGGTAGGGGATTCTGATTTGTAACTACAGTGAATTTTCTTCCATACAGATAAAGATGAAGATGTTCTTCATCTCACATTGCTGCAGTCCTTACACTTGGGTAGTCCGCTGTCCTCGATCGGCCCGAATATCAAAGTATTAGGCTGACGTCGGTCAAGGCGCTTAAGACTGACATCAGGACGTCAGGGTACAAATGCGCATGACCGACGTCATATCCTCTGTCTTTTTTGCCGCATGGTCCGATGCAGAAGCGGCGTTGCAAGTGCCGTTCGGCGTTCTGAAATTTTTCGAATTCGGAGTTTCAGACCGAGTCAAAGTTGGCTAAGTACCCCGTTGGGGAATATTTTAGTTTTTTCTTTCCTCAGTGGTTTACCGGATGTCAGAAAAAGTGAATAACTGTATTTCTTGTGGGAAACAGATACCGCATAGAGATTATCATACTTTGTGTATTCCTTGTTTGGGGCCTGAGCACGACGTTGTTGGGTGTCGCTTTTGTGCTAGGTTCAATAAGCGCACTATTAAGCGTAGGTTAGATTGTGCCAGGTTGGTCTTTGGGAAGCGGTGCAATTATAACATGCCGTCGGATGCTCCGACGCCCGCTTCTTCGAAGAAGCGCAAAGACAAGGCAGCTAAGTCCAGGCAAGAAGAGTCGTCCATACCGGACGCCGGTTCTTTAGAGGCGTCAGTGGAACCGGTGGTTCCGCCGGAGGCTTCTCTGGAGTCCCAGGGGGAGACTTTGTTATTGCAGGATGTGGCCTCTCAGGAGGCAGGTCAGGCTGAAGGGGCTTCTCAGGTTACTGTACTCCCCTCCCTGCCTAGGGTGGTTAGGCCCTCTCCTTCTGTTTCTAAGGCTTCTCCAAGAGGCAGGCCAGGTTTAGCTTCTGTTGGGGTCACTCCTAGTTCTTCAGGATCTGTGCCCAAGAAGCACATGCTTAAAATGGCAGAAGATTTAATTACTTTGATTAGAGGTTCTTTGCCCCCTCCAGATAAGAGGCCTAGGGTGGAACCAGAGTTGGGGAGTTTTGAGCAGGCTTCAGATGTTTCAGAGTCTTCGGCTGAAGACTTGCAGGAGTACTCTCCTTATTCTGATTCTGATGCGGATGATTCTACTCCTTCTGCTTCTCCTCCAGAGGATTTTTCTTTTTCAGAGACTCTTCATTCCATGAGGGAACATTTTAAGTGGGAAGGTCACGACTTCTCTGCTTCCAGGAAAAGGCTTAGGAATTTTGCTTTTACCCCAGCATAGGCCTTTGGCTATACCTCCTGTTCTGGATGTTGTGGAAGATGTGTTTGCGGAGGCTTCACTTAATCCTGATTCTTTGCCTCCTGCTCCTGTTAAACCGGATAGGTATTATAGGGTGCCTGAGGCTCATAAATATCTTTATAAGAGTCCTAGGGCGGACCCAGAAACTGTTAGTCAGGGACCTAAGGGTGTCAAGGCCTCTGTTGTAAAAATCCAGTTCCTCCAGATAAAGAGGCCAGAGCTTTGGATAGATGGGGAAAGAAAGTCTATACTTCTTCCACCTTAGCTATGAGGGCTTTGAATTGCCAGTTTCACATGTTGAAATATCAAAACTATCTTCTTTCTCAACTGAAATCTAAGGTTGATGCTCTGGCGGAAGGCATTGAGTGTAAGGAACTACAAGATTTGGTACATGTCTCTGAACAGGTGGGTAAGCATTCTTTACAATGTGGTTTTGATGCTATACAGGCCTCGTCTAGGGTGGCTGCCACTGGGTCAGTTCTTCGAGGCACGCCTGGCTGAGGGATCAGAATTTGTCTGAACATGTTAAGACAAGGATTTTGGATGCTCCTTTACAGTCTGATGTGTTGTTTGGTTCACCTGTGGAGTCAGTCTTGAAGAAAATGGAAGACAAGGCTAAGTCTATGCAGACTGTTAAAGATTTTTGCAAGTCCAGCCTCCGAAGTTTAGTAGGAATTGGCCTGCTAAGGGGTGGACGTACCCTTCTTATGATTCACAGTCTAGGGGTAGATCTAGACGTGGGAGGGGCAGAGCTCAGAGCTCCTTCAGACCTAGAACAGGGAGTTCTCCTGCACAATCTTCAGGTGAGGGCAGGGGCCAGTCCTTTCGTAAACAGGCCCAATGACCTACCTTTTCAGCTGCCAGATCCTTCTTGCCTGGCAGCACCTTTGGGAGGAAGGTTGGCACTCTTCAAGGAAAATTGGAGTTTGATTACCCAGGACAGATGGGTATTGGATATCATACACCAAGGTTACAGGTTTTATTTCCATACCTTGCCTCCTTTCAAAGGCATGCCGGACGTTCCTCCTCAGCAAAGACTAGAGGCTCACAAACAAATTTCTCTGCTGCTCCAAATAGGGGCCATACAACCGGTCCCTCTGCCAGAAGTGGGCCTAGGATTTTATTCTCGCCTGTTCCTAGTACCAAAGAAGGGGAACAATTTTGGATTTATCTATCCTCAACACTTATCTGGACATTCCCAAGTTCAAAATGTTGACGTTACAACAGCTTTTACCTCTGCTGGGCAAAGATCACTGGATGGTGACTCTGGATCTCAAGGAGGCTTACCTTCAGGTTCCTATCAGGCTAAGTTGCAGGAAGTATCTGCGTTTTCGGGCTGGGACTTCTCATTATCAGTTCTCTGCATTGCCCTTTGGCTTATCTACTGCGCCCAGAGTGTTCACGAAGGTTCTGGCTCCAGTGATAGCTTTCTTCAGGCTAAGAGGAATACAGATCTATCCTTATTTGGACGATTGCCTGATTCTGGCTCAAGGAAAGGACGAACTTCTTCATCATTTACACTATGTGATAGCAGTGCTAAGATGCCTGGGGTATTCTGTGAACGAAATAAAGTCCAGTCTAGTACCCTCTCAGGACATGTGCTTTCTGGGTGTGAGACTGAATACAGCATCCCAGATGGCCTTTTGACCCCGGACAAACAAAAGAATCTTTCTCTTTACTTCCATCAATTGTCTCATCAGTCCAGGCTGACTGCAAGGACAGTCCTTCAAGCCTTGGGGTTCATGGCATCTTGTATTCTGGTGCTTCCCAATGCCAAACTGCATATGAGGAAGCTACAATGGTATCTCAAGAATGTATGGACACAGCACTGCCAAGATATGGACACTGTCATTCAGATAATACCTTGCATTCAAAAGGAATTTTTGTGGTGGGCTCAGGAATGTCACCTAAACAAGGGACTCTCTGTGACCCGGCCAGAGGTGAGTCAGATTCTAACGACAGAGGCCTCAGACAAAGCTTGGGGAGCTCATCTAAATGGAAAGTGGATACAAGACACGTGGCCTGCCAGACTTCTACATCTACATATCAACTTGAAGGAGATGTTAGCAGTCCAATTTGCATTAATAGCTTTCAAGGATTTACTTTTTCCAGGGCAGGTGTTGATTCTAACAGACAACACAACTGTCATGTGGTACATCAACAAGCAAGGGGGAACACATTCTTATCCTCTATGCAGACAAGCAATGATTTTGTGGGAGACTGCTCTCAGTTTACAGCTACATCTTCAGGCAAGGTTTCTGCCGGGAGCACAGAACTCCTTAGCAGATGTGTTGAGCAGACAAATTATGGATCCCCACGAGTGGAAATTGGATCCTCATGTATTTCAGAAATTGACAGTGTCATGGGGAACTCCAGACATAGATCTGTTCGCTTCTCCACTAAACTACCAGCTGCCAAAGTTTTGCACAAAAAGGTTTCATCCCACAGCTTGGAAAGTGGATGCTCTTTCATTCAATTGGAGCAATCTTCATGTGTATGCCTTTCCACCTCTGCCTCTCCTCCCAAAGGTACTTCTGAAGGTCAGACAGGACAAGCCAAAGATGATTTTAATAGCTCCAGATTGGCCTCGACAGCACTGGTACCCACTACTGAGAAGTCTGGTACGGGAGCCTCCATGGCCTTTACCTTCGATTCCACACCTGCTGTCTCAGGAGAACAGTCATTTACTCAATGTCAAACTTCACTCTCTTCACCTGACAGCCTGGCATATTCTGTTTTAAACCCTGGAGGGTCTCAGCTTCCACAACAAGTGTTGAATGTTATTTTGGAGGCCAGAAGGCCTAGTACAAGGAAAGCGTACGCAGATAAATGGAAGAGATTTTTATTTTGGAGTGCAGCAAAGGCATTTGATGTTTCTAAGCCTAATTTAAGTGTGGCTCTTCAATATCTTACTGAGTTACTGGACAAGGGTTTGTCCTTCTCTTCTATTAAGGTTCATGCTGCAGCAATTTCTGCTCACTATGACTGTGACCCACCATTGTTTTCTCATCCTTTGTTTAAGCAATTCCTTAGAGGGGCAAAGAATATAAGACCCCCACGGAGAGCTCCTACTCCTGCTTGGGATCTCAATTTTGTGTTGGAGAAACTCACTCTACAACCTTTTGAGCCTGCAGCTACTGCTGAATTGAAATATTTATCATGGAAGACTGCTTTTTTGTTAGCCATTACCTCTGCGAGAAGGGTTTCTGAATTGCAGGCCCTTATGGCAGTTGAGCCTTTCTTAATTTTCCATAAGGATAGGGTATCTTTGCGTACTAATCCTTCCTTTATGCCTAAAGTGGTTTCTAGTGTGGCTTTAAACCAAACTATTCATCTGCCTACCTTTTATGCAAACCCCCAAAACAAAGGGGAAAAGATTTTGCACACTTTGGATATACACAGGCAGTTGCGATATTATTTGAGCAGAACTAAAGGGTTCAGGCAGTCTCAGCAGTTATTTGTTTCTTTTGCTTTGGGTTCTCAGGGCAAGCCTGTGTCAAAACAAACTATTTCTAAGTGGATTGGGTTTTGTATTGCTTTCTGTTATTCCCATCATGGTAAGGAGATTCCAGCTGGGATTAGGCCTCATTCCACTAGGGCTACTGCCACTTCTACAGCTTTTTTAAGGGGGGTGGCAACTAAGGATATTTTGGAGGCAGCTACTTGGAGTTCAGTGCATACTTTCTCTAAGCATTATCACCTTCCACTTTACTCTAAATCGAGGGCTGGTTTTGCCACTGCAATTTTACAGGGCATTTTGGCAGCTCCTACTGCTTTATAGGTTTGCCATCCTCCCTTATCTCTGCTTTGGGATTCTACCCAAGTGTAAGGACTGCAGCAATGTGAGATGAAGAACATAGTACAGTTTTGTACCTACCATAAATGTAGATGTTCGAAGATCCACATTGCTGCAGTCCAATTTACCCTCCCTCCTTCCCCTCTGTAGTTAGAGGCGGTTGTGTGGTTTGGGTTGTACATATTGTGAATATTGTATATTTTGTACAGATGGTTCGTACAAGGGTGGTTGGTTGTTTTTTGCTATCTTTTGGTTTTGACCTTTCTGTTGATATTCGGGCCGATCGAGGACAGCGGACTACCCAAGTGTAAGGACTGCAGCAATGTGGATCTTCGAACATCTACATTTATGGTAGGTACAAAACTGTACTTTTCTGCAGTACCCACACTATGGTTCATAGGTTCATAGGTAGATACTAGGATATTGGCCCTAGAGCCTATATAAGCCTAGCCAAAAAGGTACCTTGTCTTTCATCGCCCAAGAAAATTATTTTCCTGTGCCCCTGTTGAGCAGAGCCACAGAGGTGATCCCCGGGGTGTATTTCCTATTTCCCATCCAATCATCAAGATTCTTCTTGAAGAGTGCTAATGAGGAGCTTTGTTTGATATAAATAGTTAGTTTGTTCTAGAGTATGGGAAGTCTCTGGGACAGTAATCTATCCCTCCAGCATGTTCTGTTTATTGTGGTAACAAGGTTTAGGTCCCTAGAGCATGTAGCTCAGAGGGGATTGGTATTTCTTTAGGTGTAGCATGTCCAACAGCTCTGGGTTTGACATAGCTTTGTATGTTATGCAGAGATCGCCTGTGAGTAGGCGATATGCGATGGAGTAAAGCTGGAGTTTTTTGAGATGGTCTGTGTAGGGCATCTCTTTGAGTCCAGTAATACTCTTTGTGAGGTATTTCTGTGGCCTTTCCAGTTGTTTTAGATGTCTTGTGAGGTACACACCAAAAGGGGCGTTGTATTCTATAATGGGTCTAATGAGTGATGAGTAAAGGGGAACAATGACCTCTTTTTTTTCCTGGATGAGAAACCTTTTGTGATGAGGTGTGCCATGTAGAAGGATTTCCTGACAACTGTGGTGATGGGATTATCAAAGGAGAGACTACTGTCCACCTGTGTCCCAAGGTCTCTTATCACACTTTTGGTGTTAAGTAGACTACCACCTATGTGGTAGCTCATGGGTACAAAGTTTTTACCTAAGGGGATAGACATTCCTTTTCTACAGCTGCATAGCATTCTTCACTGGGTTGGAGCCTATGACTGAGATAAACCACTGGGTGCTCTTCTCCCTGTGAAGAAATCTGGCTAAGTACAGCCCCCACTCCATGGTTCGAAGCATCCACCTGCACAACAAATTATTTGCTGTAATCTGGACTGACTAACACAGGGGGTCCTCCCAAAGTTTCTTTAAGCTTCTGGAATGCCTGCTCACATGCTGTGGTCCATACTACCTTATCTGGCCTGTTCTTTCTTGTCAAGTCTGTGAGGTGAGCAGCTATGGTATTATAACTGGGGACAAACTCTCTGTAGTACCCTGCTATCCCTAAGAATCCCTTCACCTACTTTTTGGTAACAGGCATAGGCCATGCCTGAATGGCTTCTACTTTGGCAGGTAGGAGACCTATGCCATACCCACCTGACATTTGCTCGGCTTAATGGTCAACCCTGCTCTCTGTAGTCTGCCCAGTGCCTCCCTGATATGTTCAAGGTGCTCTTGCCAGGAATGGCTTTAGATGGAAATATCATCTAGGTAAACAAGGGCAAACCCTCCTGCTCCTGTTAGGATATGACCTACGAACCTCTGGAAAGTTGCTGTGGCATTTTTCATCCCAAAGGGCATCTTTGTGAACATATACAAGCCAAAAGGAGTCACAAAGGCTGACTTCTCTCTAGCACTGGAAGTCAAGGGCACCTGCCAGTAGCCCTTGGTAAGATCAATAGTTGTAAGATACTTAGCCCCAACCAGCTGCTGTAGGGCCTCATCTGTCCTAAGCAGGGGAAGCATCTGAATTTGTGTCACTATTTAATTTCCTGTAGTCCACACAGAACCTGGTGCTGCCATCTTTCTTTGTCACCAGCACCACTGGGGAGGCCCAGGGACTGTTGGACTCCTGAATTGCCTCTAGTTCCAACATTTCCTGTATCTCCTCCCTCAGGAGTCTGTTTGACTCTCTCAGGCACCCTATAAGGGGCCTGCCTAATAGGCCTTTAGGGTCCTATATCCACCTGGTGCTGCAACAGGTGGGTGCACCCTGGTTTCCCAGTAAACATGTCCCCAAACTCCTGTAACACTGCTCGTATTTCTTGAACTTGGGTAGGAGATAGCTGCTGGGACATTGCTACCCCTTCCACTGAGGTGTCTGTCAGAGCTTCACTGAGGAGATCAATCACCAGATCTCCCTCAGACTCCTGCCACAAGCCACTGCAAATACTCAGCACAAGGGCCTCCCTATCATGATAAGGTTTCATCATGTTAACATGATACAGTTTGTGCTTCTGCCTCCTGCCTTGTAGTTAACATCACTTACCTTCCTTACCACCTTGTAGGGTCCCTCCCAAGCTGCTTGCAGCTTGTTGTGTCTGACAGGAATGAGAACCATTACCTGCTGCCCTACAGCATACTCTATAGCTCGAGCATTCCTGTCATACCATACCTTTTTCTGTTGTTGGGCTTCTGCCAGGTTCTCCTGGGCCAAACCCATGAGTTCCCTGAGCCTTGTCCTGATGTTTAGGGCATATGCCGCAACAGACTTCTTGTGAGATATACACTCACCTTCCCACTCATCACAAATTAAATCTAGAGGTCCCCTCACCCTATGCCCATACAGCAATTCAAAGGGTGAAACACCTGTGGAACCTCTCTGTAAGTAAACAACAGATGGCAAATATTTGTCCCACTCCCTGTTAAACTGGTCTGCAAATGCCCGTAGCATGGACCTGAGTGTAGAGTTTAACCTCTCAACAAGACCATTAGTCTAGGGATGGTAGGGGGTGGTCTTCAGAGGCTTCACCCCACAGTACTTCCACAGACACGCCAGCAGGTCTGACATGAAATTGGCACCTCTGTCAGTCAGTATTTCTTTTGGGAACCCTACCCTGCTGAAAATCTATAACAAAGCATTTGCCACCTTTTCTGCCTCAATGGAGTACAAAGCCACTGCCTCAGTGGGTATCTTGTAACATAATCTACTACCACTAGAATATATTTTTCCCTGTGGAACTTGGGGTACTCAGAGGCCCCACAATATCCATAGCTACCCTATGAAATGGCTCCTCAATCACAGGCAAAGGCATCAAAGGAGCTCTCACCTTGTCTCCTGCCTTGCCTACCTTTTGGCACTGCTCACAGGTTCTGCAGTACCCTGTTACATGTCTGGAAATTAAAGGCCAATAGATGTTCTGCATAATACATCTCTTTGTATGTTTTATGCCCATATGACCTGCAAAGGGAATATCATGAGCTATGGGTAGAAGCACCAGATGGTGAGCTGTAGGCACTACCAATTCCTGTACACTCTCACCTTCTAGCCCTCCCTCAGGGGTCCATTCTCTATACAGTAAAACTTTGTCTCAGTATGCAGATTCCCCCTTCCCTTGAGAATTAGGTGCCTCACTAGCTACCTGCCTCAGGCCTTGGAATGTAGGGTCTGAGAGCTGAGCCTGTCTCAACTCTCTCTTTGTAACCCTTCCCAGCTCCCCTTCCACAGGAAATCTGGCATCCTCTGACATTAGTGCCTCACTGTCAGCCTGGGTACTACTACTCACCTCTACCTTTGCAGTCACTCTGTCCAAAGGAACATCAGTACGCACAAGCAGCTGTGGCTCACCTTCAGTCTCACTCCTACAGCGTAGCTTCCTTCCTTAAGTAACCACCTCACCAGTACTGGCTACATGTATGCGGTCTGTCTGGGTCTCCCCCAGGCTACCAGACCCACATGCTTGTCTCAAAGCCTGACTATGTGTAACTGCATTAACACATAGTACTGCCTCATCAAAATCCTTCCCTATCAGGACATCTGCAGGATGGTAGTTTGGTACCCCTGTTGTCTCAAGACAACCTACTATTGGCATTTTGTCTTTCCCACTTACTGGCTCCCTCACCTTTTTTTCCCCACCTTGCCTCCATGGACATCTGTATGCCACATGGCCCCACTGGTTGCATTCAAAACATTTCACCCTAGGTCCTGGACATGTACCTGGACTAGTGGCTTCCCCTGCTACTGGCAGATTCTATTGGAGCAGTCTGGACTGCCCACCATGGGTTCCTTTAGACCCATGAGCAGTACTGGGGGTCCTTTTCCTGTGCAGGGATGCCCTGCTTGCTAGGTATAGGTCTCTCTTCTTCCCAAACTCATCTGAAGTAGCACATTGTCTATCAACTAACCAGATCTTCACATCCTCAGGCAAAGTGCTAAGAGTTTGTTCCCTCACCAAAAGGTCTGCCAGCCCTTCAAAAGTGATGACCTGACATCCACTCACCCACCTATGAAAACAAGTGCTCAGTTCAGCAACATATTCACACACACTTTAATCTGCCTTGTGTCTATACTCACAAAACTTTTTCCTATAAGTTTCAGGTGTTAGCTTATAAAATCTAACAAACAATTCTTAACAACAGAATAATCAAAACATTCATGATCAGCAAGTTTAGACAACACAGTTACAGCTTTACCATGGAGTAAGGGGGTCAGGAACCATATGCAGAGCCTTTGGTCAACATCATACTGTTTAAATACCTTCTCAAACATATGAATGAAACTATCAAAATTATCCCCCTCTTTAAACTGTAGAAGAAATTTACTGACCTTTTGTGCTTCTGGGGTCCAGTTATTCCCTTCCCCATTACCTCCATGACTCTGGCAATGAGTGAGCATCTCCTTTTTGTGGTGCCTCTGCTGCTCCTTTTCCACAGCTTCCTTTTCCAAATGCCTGGCCTCCAACTCAAGTCTCTTTAGCTCCAGATGGATTTTTAAGTCCTCTACACAAAGGTTGAGCTGTCCATTCCCTGAGTGTTGTACATCTCCACAGCCGGTCTGATCATCCTCCTGGCTGCTGTTTTCTGCTGCAGCTGGGACCAAAGCTGCAATCATGTCTGCCTTAGTCAGGTTTCCCTGCACCAGTCCTTTAACCTGGCACATCTTAGCCAACTGGCTCCTTGTTAGCTTTCCATACTCTGCTGACATGCTTGCCTGCTCTCCCTGACAAACTAAGCTAACAAAAAAAAATAAATAAAACAATTGTGATCTGAACTCTGAGTATTCACTACATAGATGATTTAGAGTACAAAAACACCTGCAGTGATCACTGTACATAAGCTATAGGAATTCAAACTACCCACACCACTACAAGCCAATTAGTATTTGCCAACCAATTAATATGTGGTGTGGATATCCCACCACTGCCAAACAATTAATATGGGACCCCTGTGCACTGGCCCAGAAATCAAGGAGCCTCAATCCTCATCACTAACACCAGTGAGGGGCATCCACATAGGGAAGGATAACAAATACACACACACAGTAAAGTACAATTTACCTTAAGAGCACACAGAGATTACAGTCAGTCTGGGGCTGGTTTCTCCCTTTCTCTACAGATCCCCAATAAGACTCCCTCTCAACTGTCCTTGATTTTCAGGGACATCCCTGATTTTGACTCAGATTTTAACTCTGTCCCTCTTAATCCCTCCTAAAACTAGTGACTTTTGGAGGAAAGGTGGTGAATTACACAATGAATAACAACAATAATTAAGAGTTATAAACTTCTTTTACTTCAGAAAATGTGTATTAATTCATATGCTCTGATTCTGTCAATGTTTCAAGTTAATAGCACTAATATTTTAAAAGTGCCCCTGATTGTCCCTGATTTTTTCTTGACTTGTCCCTGATTCTGTTGAAATTTGTCCCCAATTGGTTGAGAGGTCTGCGTCCCCACTGGCACAGCTACAGGGTCCAGATCTCAGCCTAGTGGGAAAGCTAAAATCTCCAGCACCCTCTCTGTCCAACCAGTGCTTCTTGTCCCTGCCCAAGTATTTGAAACACACACACTTTGAGATATGAATTATATACAAACACACAGACACTCCTGGGGAATGCTGACACAGATTCTCCAGCTGTGCCCCCTTTCTGCCCAGTCTAAAAGGTAGTACCAGCTACCACCACCACCCACTAATATTTATCAGCTACTAAAAAGGCCCTTACTAAAGGGTGTCCAATTATTGCTGTGCAATATTATTATCTAAATGGTAAGTGTGACTGAACAGCAAGGCTTATTTGGGGTGGCTTGGACAGTATCACTATATACATGCAATGTACTCTAGAGCTTAACTTATCTCTACACAAAACAGCCACAGTTGGAAGGTTTAAAAATATTTAATAATAAATAAAAACACAAGACAATACTTCTTACTATACAGTGCTAGTCAAGAGTTCAGACACAGGAAAATGCAAAAAATAATACAGTAGAATAGATCTGACATCAATACAGAAAACAACTGTCTAATCTTCCTATTTCCTAGCTATTTCTAAAAGAGACACTGAAGTGTAAGATCCTACTTACATGCAGAACACAGGCAAATACAGGTGAGTTGGATGTTCTCAAGACAAATGCTAAATGCTCACTGATTCTCTCTCTTTAAATTGATAACACAGTGCTGCTTCACATTACATCATTCTTAACAATTTTCTGTTTTCCCAGGCTAACAGAAACTCAGAGGTTAATAGCCCTTTTGATCTTGCAGCTGGGCAGGAAGCTAAAGCAATAAAAGAAATTATACATGTAAATTCTAGCCATTAACTCTGGCCTCAAAACAATAAGAAGAATTCCTTCATTTAGACATCTTAGCTTCAAGTTTTGGCATCAGATTACACAATGCTTGACTTATCAGCTTTCCTACAGCAGAGTGCACTGTTGTTACATTTTTGCAGTTCCACATTTAGCATAATTTTTTTCCATTTAAGAGAACAAGCCTGTGGCTTATATCAATATTTACAAATGACAGAATTATCTACAAATTTCTATCTGGCTAGCCTGGCAGCCTTCACATATCTTCACAACCTGGGCTGTCACATGGATAGCTAAGTGATTTTTGAGAAGTTTTTTTTAAATGTTGTGATTAGGAATGTTTTTAATGTCAGGAGGAAGAGCATTCCAGGCTTTTGCAACATGTGAAGAGTAAAGGGAGTCATTGGCAGTGTTATTGGATTTGCTGATTTGTATTAGCTGAGCAAAGAGGATGATTGTTGGAGTACAGTTGTATTATGTGTGATATGGACGGAGTTTTATCTGGCTGGTGCAGTAGGTTATGGGCCATGGTTAACTGATTGTAAGTTAATAGCTGAGGGAGTTCTAACAAGGAAAGTTTTTTTTAAGGCAAGACAGTGGTGAGTTCTATGTGTAGAGTCAGTTGCAAATTTGCTATTTTGTTATAGCATGTTTTTAATTTGTTTGTAAGTTTTTTTAAGATTAGTTAGAATGGGGGAGTTGTATAGAAGTGTTAACAGAAGATGGGTTCTAGCAATGGTTACTTTGGTGGAGGAAGTAAGGAAACGTTTGTTCCTCTAAAGCATTACCATCTTTTTGTGGGTTTTCTTGATTGTCTGTGCTATGTGAAGGTCAAAACTGAGTTTGTTATCAATTGTTATGCCGAGTAGCTTAGCCTGAGAGTCGGAAGTAATGATTGTATTGTTACTGGAGGTGATATGGAAGGTGGAATGTTCTTAGTGAGAAACTTCTGAGGTCTCTCCAGCTGCTGCAGGTATCTGGTGAGATACATGCAAAAGGGTGCAATATACTCTATTAGCAGTCTGAAGAGGGTTAAGTACAGTGGAGTTATAACATCCTTTGACCTGGATGCTATGCCCTTGTTAATGAAATGTGCTACATAGAAGGCTTTCCTTACCACTGTAGAAACTTGGTGGTCAAAGTTCAGATTGCTATCAACATGTGTTCCCAGGTCTAGCACCACTGGGTTGGAACTTAGGAGGTGTTTTGTCAATATTGTAATTTGTAGGGAATTCCATTTCACCAAAGGGAATAATAATGCATTTTTTAGGGATTTAATTTTAGAACATAGCTTTGGCACCAATCATTTGCTTGTATTAGCCTTTCTTGTAATATGAACAGAATAGAAAAAAATAAAAAATTATCACTGCCACGAATAAAAATGAAACACTGTTTAATACATCCACTCGACTAAGTGTTTTCACCTTCCTTTACATAGGCTTCTTCAGAGTCATTTTGGACAAACATCTCCCTTCATTTAAAATACGTGCAAAAGCCACATGTAACCAATCACAATTCTCCCCTAATACATATTAATAATTCAACACTTAATGTAACATAACATGTATAATATAATATAAAACACATTTTCCCAGCTGAAAAATGTGTGTTTAAAACTTTTCAAACTTACTATACTGGGAAGACGACATGTAGGTTGAGGGACAGAATAGGTGAGACACTGGGTCCATCAAGAAGCAGGACCTACATAATGCTTTATATACTCACAGTACCAAATGCACATATTTTAAGAGATTTATCTCTTTTGTTATTGATAGGGTAGAAAAAAAATGAAAGGGGAGGTGATGTCAACCTGAAAGTAGAGACAAGGGAAACAAAATGGCAATTAAGGTTGAATGCTGCAGTAATGCCAGGCTTGGATGATAGTATTTCTTTGGTGCCAATTTTAAACCAAAGGGCTAACCATATTTAAGGGTTGAAGAATAAAAATAAGAACAAAAGTCAGCTTTTAATGTATAACAAAATACATAGGAACAAGTAAAGTTAGGGGAAAGTTTTTGTATAGTAAGTTTGAAAAGTTTTAAACGCACAAGGTTTTTCAACTGGGAAAATGTGTTTTATATTATATTATATTATACATGTTATGTTACTTTAAGTGTTGAATTATTAATATGCATTAGGGGAGAATTGTGATTGGTTACATGTGACTTTTACACGTATTTTAAATGAAGGGAATTGTTTGTTCAATATGACTCTAAAGAAGCCTATGTAAAGGAAGGTGAAAGCGCTTAGTCGAGTAGATGTATTAAACAGTGTTTCATTTTTATTCGTGGCAATGATTGTTTTTTTATTTTTTCTATTCTATTCATTGTTGGTGGCATGTTGGCTTGGCAAAGTGATAATTTCTTGTAATATGTTGACATCATTAAAAGACTCAATGATTGCTCCCAGTTTGCAATCATTAGCGAAATTGGTGAGTCAGAGGCAGTCCGCTTTGGCTTTGACTTCTGAGAAATAGATGCCAAGCAGTAAAGGGCCCAGCACAGACTCCTGTGGTGCTCCACCGGTGATGGGTCTACTGGTTGAGATGGAGTCACCAGTTTTGACACTGTGTGTTCTGTTGGTGAGCTAATTGGCTACCCATCTAGTAACGTAAAGGTTAATTCCCAGCTGGGAGAGTTTCTCAATGATGCCAGAGTGGTGGATTGTGTCATAAGCCTTGGCAAGGTTGAGATAGGCTGTGTGCACTGTCTTACCTTCGTCCATGGGTTTGGTGACATTCTCAAAGAAGTCTACCAGGTTTAATAAGCATGCTCTACCCTTAACAAAGTCAAACTGGATTGGGTGCAGTGTTTGGAGGTCACCTATGTCCTTGTTGATAAGGTCCATGATAATTCTTTCCATGGCATTGCTGATGAGGCTGGTTAGACCTATAGGTCTGTAGTTCGCAGGATCAGATGATGGCTCACCTTTGTGCAGAGGGATTAATGTGCTCTTCTCCATTCCGCAGAACATAGCCAGTTCTCAAGATATAATTAAAGAGAACGCCAAGTGGGCCCACTAGGTCTTGTTTTAGATTGTTTAGTAAATAACCTGGGATATTATCCAGTCCCACTGAAGCTGTGTTTTTGGCTTTGGCGAGTGCAGTGATGATCTGTTCTCTAGAGATAATAGGCAGAGGGCTAGTGTCAAGTATGCTTTGGGATATTGTAGGTGGGGAATGGGGGGGTGAAGTTGTGACTTTGTGCCCTTGTGAGCCAAGTAAGATCAAATAGCAACATCCAGTTAACAGTCAACTACAAATTTAGGTAACCATAGGCTAGGAGTGCTGACCCAAAGGTCTGAGAAACAGATACCAAACAGGAGAGTGCTAAACACTGAGCTTTGTGGTACACCACTGGTAACTGTTTTGCTTACAGAGGTAACAGCATGTGATCTGTCAACCAGTCAGCTGTCTCACTAAGAGCGTAAAGTTTTACATTCAAATTTAGCATCATCGTTGTCATCATCAACCCCCCTTTTCCCTATTTTCTACATGGGGTCAGGGTGTTGTGTTAACTTTTGCCATCTCTTTCACTTCAGTGCCACATTCCTTCCTCCTTTGACACTCATGCCTAATTGTAGCAGATCTTCACTCACGCAATCCATCCACCTCTTTCCCGGATGCCCTCATTTCCTCTTATTTTTCCTGTCTGTCCCAAATCGTCTTCACCAGATTGTCTTTTGCTTTTCTGTACATGTGCACAAACCACTGTAATCTGTTCTCTTTGATAATTTCTACAATTGTAGCTACTTTGGTTTCTCTTCTCTTCTTATGTCCTCTCTCCCAAAGTGCACATCCTACCACCTGCCTCAAGCACTTCATTTCCATTAGCTCCAACTTCCTTATTTGCTCTGCCTTTATTGCCCAGGTTTCTGTAACATACAGTAGTACTGGTCACACCACTGCCTTGTATACCTTATTTTTCAGCTTCTTTGACATTCTTCTGTCATACACTACACCCGAGATTATATGCCAGTTTCCTGCAGCCCCTCTGATTTGAGCTTTGACCTTTTCATTCAGACTTCCTTTTTCTCAACCTCCACTCCAAATACATGAAACTGTTAACCTGTTCCACTATCTTCCCTTCTCAGTTCTCAGCTACTTCTGATTTTCCCAGTTTACTGCCATTACCACTGTCTTGTTTGTATTTAGTTTCATTGCATATGCCTTCAGTTTTACATTCCAATCCCCTATCCTTTGCTGAAGTTCTTGCTGAAAGTCTGCCTGTAATGCCACATCATCTGCATACAGCAACTTTGTTGATCTGTCCCCTTTGACCTGTTTGTTAATGTAGTCCATTACCAGTATGAACAGCAGTGGGCTCAGAACTGAACCCTGATGCACACCCACTGGGAACCCCTATTTGAGACAGAGCACTGTACGTACTTGATTTATTGGATCTTTATACATAGCTTACACTAATTCTACCAGTGTTTCTGGGACTCTGAACCAGTGCAAGACTGCCCAAATCAGCTTTCTTGGGATCTTGTCATATGCTTTCTCCAAGTTTAGGAGTGCCCAGCTGGACTCTTTCCTCATCTCTAGCTTCTTTTCAACTATCTGTCTTACTGCAAACTTTGGGTCAGTTGTGCTGCATCCTGATCTGAATCTGAATTGCTCATCACCCATCTTACTTTCTATTACTCTGCTTATCCGTTTATCAGTCACTCTCTCCAGAACTTTCATGCAATGTGACAGGAGTTTGATACCTCTGTACTGCCCACAGTTGTGTATGCCCCCTTTGTTCTTGTGCACTGACATGAGTATGCTTTTCTCCAGTCATCTGGGATGTGCCTTTCTCTCCACATGCTATGAGTGCTCTCAGGAGCCATTTTGCCCCTATCTCACCCAGCATCTTTATCATGTCTGCTGTGACCTCATCTGAGCCTGCTGTTTTCCATGAATTCATTGTCCTTAGCGCTGTTTTTACTCCTTCTAGTGTGGACTTCTCTTCTTCTCTCATTGTAGGCTGTGTCTGGGGCAGTACAGCTTCTGTCTTATTATTTATTTATTTATTTTATTTATTTATTTAACATTTGTTTACAGGGAAAGTCCAATTTGGAGCAAGCTAATTTTCATCAGAGGCCTGGAGAGAAACGCTCCAGATGCATGTCTTTAATTTCTTCTTCATTCAGAAGCTGCTGGAAGTACCCCTTCTATATGGCTTTGATGTCCTGTGGACTGGCGAGCAGGCTGTGGCTGGCATCCCTTAGGAAGGGTGCCTGGCTATCTTTTTTATCTTTCTGTCTTTGCCTTGCAACCCGATATAGTTTCTTTGTGCCATTTACTGTCACTTTTCAGAAACTGGTAGAGTGCCTCTGATTCCCTTTACTTGACTATTGCATTTTTTTTTCTTGGTCTCTTTGTTAGCCAACCAGTATCTCTGTCTTTTTTATCTCCCACTTTTTCCTGCACTCCTCCTTTCTAATGATGATTTCATAGACTTCTGCATTCCATCACCAGCTTTCCTTATGTACCTTATTTCCAAACCTAGCTTGGCCACATATCTGTTCAGTAGTCCTCACACATGCTGTTTTAAGTCGCTGCCATTCTTCTTCACCTCCACCTATTTCTTCCTCTTCTTAGGGTACTAGAGCCCAGAGTAATTCCTTGAACTGCTGTACTTTCTCTCCAGTCAACTTCCAGGTCTTTAGCCTGGTCTCTGTTGACTTTAGAGCCTCCTGTGACCATTGCTTACAGCTGATTGTGGCAACCAGTGGTTTATGCTGTGGGCTGACTGTTTCACTGTGGATGACTTTGCAATCATTGATTCTACCTCACTGCCCTTTCCTTACTAGGAGGAAGTCTACCTGAGTTACATTTGGCCACTCATAAATTCTCTTGTAACTGTCTCTCCTTCTGAACCATGTGTCGGCTACTATCAAGCCCTTTGCCAGACAGAAGTCTAGAATGGCCTCTCCTTCTTTATTCCCGTTACCTCACTCATGTGGACCCAGTCAATCCTCATATCCTGGTCAATCTGTCCCAATATGTACATTTAAGTCACCCGGTACCTAACAATTACTAACTATGTAAATCATGGATGTCTCATTGTGGCAAAACGATAATAAAATTCCCAACAATGTACTTCAAGTTCATTTCACACAGATACATAGTAATCACAGTAAAGCAGTCTGTCTTATATCACAATCATATCACTAGCACAGGTGGGAACACACTGACATGAGATAAATGAAATAGTATATTGTGCAGTATACAAAGTAATAATAACACACCTCCTACTCCACACTCATTTACTAATACTCCCTTAACACTTTCATTTTCCATCCAACCTGTTCCTACCTCCCTTATACTCAAACTTCTAAACAATCTCAAACCCTGCTCACTCTTCGCTGATGAATTGCCCCCAGAATATTTAAAACTAACATCAAGTCTAATTGCATATCCAATCAGTATTCTAATAAATTGTTCTCTCTCTCTGAATGCTACGTCTACATTTGTGGAAAAAATCTATTATTACCCCACTACACAAAGATGGAAATTCCCATGACCTCTCTAACTATCACCCTATCTCAATACTTTCTCCATTATCAAAAATATTAGAAAAATGTGTACAAATTCAATTACTCAAATACCTCTTGGACAATGAACTTCTGTCTCCCACCTAACATGGCTTCTGTCCAGGACATAGTACCATTATAGCCCTGCTCTTATTCACTGATACTGTCAACAAAGCCCTAGATGCTGGTCATCCTCCTTCAGTAATCTTATTGGATCTAGCGAAGGCTTTTGACACAGTACCACATACAAAACTTCTTCTTCTTCTTCTTTCGGCTTTTTCCCGGTTAGGGGTCGCCACAGCGGATCACCTTGTCCGCACATTGAATGGCAGTGGAGTTTTACGGTGTTGAGTTGCCAGCCTGGCGCCCAACCTTCCACAGAAGGCACACTCACACGCACACCTAGGGCCAATTTAGAGTGTCCAATCCCCCTGCAGCATGTCTTTGGGATGTGGGAGGAAACCGGAGCACCCGGAAGAAACCCACGCGACCACAGGGAGGACATGCATACTCCGCACAGAAGGCACCCGAGCCGAGGATCGAACCGGAGAACCTCTTGCTGTGAGGCGGCAATGCTAACCACTGCACCACCGTGGCCGCCCAGTACCACATACTAAACTACTAAACCAATTATCAAAACTAGGATGCTACCCAAATCTCTTAACTGGTTTTCCTCCTACCTCAACAATAGGGAACAATCAGTAAGATAACAAAACATACAATCTGATTATCAGGAAAATAGCACAGGAGTCCCTTAGTGTTGCATTCTAGGGCCATTACTTTTTAATATCATCAATGACCTTCACAAAGCCACCAACTAGGTAACCTTATCCAGTACGCCCATGATTCCACAATAATATCCACCGCCAACAATTTCTCTGAACTCTTCACAGCCACTCAAAATGCTTTCACTTCAATAGAAACGTGGCTAAATAATTCTCAATTGCTGTTAACCCCCCCCCCCAAAAAAAAACTTCTGTTATTCTCTACAAAACCACCAAATATAAATTTCTAAATTTTCTCTAAAGATAGGACTGAAATTTAAATACTAAATACAGCTAAACTGCTAGGTATGAAAATAGATGGACAACTCGCCTTTGAGCCACATATTCTCAACAATATTGAACAAGCACACTTTAAATTAGACAAACTCTATAGGCACAAACACTACCCTGATAAGCATACCAAAGCAAAACTAACAAATACCGTACTCATCCCTTCCCTTCTGTATGGTAGTGCCATCTTTACTAACCTGCATTCATCCCTCAGTAATAAACTGCAATCCTTCTAATATAAAATAGCTAAATTTGCCTCAGGAAGGCCTAACCACTCACACCACTGCAAAGCAATTACAGAACTGAACTGGCTTGAGTTCTCCAGCTATCTCTCCTATACCCAATTAACTCTAGCTTACAAACTAATTTTAAACCCCACTACTGCCCAGCACTCCACTCAATCCTACAAACTTATACTCCTACATGGACGCTTAGCTCATCCAATAAACAATCAGGGCAATCAGGCCACCTTAAGCTGTCCCATCACAATTTAATCCTATGTTGCAATAGACAAATACCTTGTTTAATTACTACTGCCCTTCACTGATTAATGTTTTGTGTAAAGAAAGCATACCTTTGTTACCACAGCTAAACTCTCCTTTATAATGTAACATAATATTGTATATTGCAATACCAAGACTTAATATTGGTCTTTGTACTATACTGTTTGTGACTTGTCTCTGCATATATTTGTAACCAAGATTTGGGCTTAATTTAGGCCAAGACTTAAGCTCTGATGGACCTATTTTATACTGTAATCTTGTTTTTGTATTTGCCATCTTTGCTTCCAAATGTACGCAAACATTTTTTTTTTTGTAAATGTCTAATTTCTATGTACAACTTTGAGCTTTTCTCCCCGGTCCTCCACTGAAAATGGGTCAATGACCCAGTGAACTTTCCCGGTCAACAAATGTCAATAAATTAATAAATAAATAGTAGGGCTTAAGGGTAGGGAACAGTCAGTGGCATACTCTGAGAGGTTGTGGGGAGTCAGACGTTACTTCCCCTAGCACTGAACTTGAGTTGCCACAATGTGATTCCCCTCCATGGACTGAACTTTGTCTGGGCAACAGAATACAGCAGAAGAAAGATGAAGTAATGACATTTATTAGAAGAAGAAATTTGTATGAATAAACACACTGCGTTGTGTATTAGCAGTGCCTGTAATGAACTACTACATCCCCTTTAACAGAGATACAAAACAGAGAGAAAACATGAAATTCATAGGTTCAACAAATCGTATTGGAAAACCCTGCAAAAAGTACTTATTTTATCACTGCCATTAGTTACCCCAACACCTAGATCACAAAATAGTCTCTCACTTAACTCTGTTTCATGATATTCACAGCGCTCATTTTAAGATGGTAACAAACCATCCATAACGAAACATTTAATAACATTTAATTATGTATACTAATATAACAGTGCTTTGTTGCACTCTAATGGTTAATGAGGTACACTGTTTTTTCCTTATCAAATGAATTCATTTATCCCATTTTGAATCTTGCCCTATGACAATATCAACATTTTGGGTAACTGGAGAACACTACAAAATTGCATTCGTTCATAGGTTCATACTAGGCAAGCAGTCTGGAAGATCACTGTGGATCTTAGCCAGATTGGCCCAAACATCTATTAAACATATTAAATGCTGCAAAAGAGAGACAATAGCACCACAAAATATATTTATTTATTGACATTTGTTTACGGGGAAAGTCCACTGGGCCACAGTGAGCCCATTTTCAATGGAGGCCCGAAGAGAAAAACTCCAAGACATAAACTTACAAAATGCAGTACTGAAGTACAATAGTTTCAGTAAGGCATTATGAAAGAACAATGAGCTCCAAGACAGGAGATTAAAATACAGTACAAATAGTAAAATATTTGCAATGAGACAATACAAAAACAGGTAATGAATACAATGATTGCAATGAAGTACATCAGATTAGGCAAAATGCAGCAAAAATAATGGGAACAATTTGAAAAAGCAGGTTCTTAGATACGTAGTATAGAGTCAACGTAGCAGAGTCTGAAATGACAGGTTCTAAGTCACAAAATGATTTAAATGAGAATATAATACAAATCAGTATTGTAGAATTGCAAAGATCCAGTGGAAATTCAGGTGGAGGAGGTTGATGAGAAGAGTTAGGAGGTAGTAGAACGAATCAGTGTATATAATCATAATCAGTAGAGGTGTGGAGAGAAAATGTTAGGCAGAAAATCCGACTGATCAGACATGGGAGTACCCTACAACATGCTTTTCTTTAAGACTGTACTTGTTATATCTGTCGGCAGGGAAAAAAATAGTAACAAAATTGGTGTAATGTTATGATGTCTTCTACTTAATTAAAAGACACAAACAAAAATAGCTTCACTGGTATATGCCATTAATATCAATGCCTTCAGCCAGCTCACATCTAAGTAATTTAAACACAAAATATCTTCACACCCAAAGTTGTTTCATAATGGACTACTGTAAAATTATCTTATTAAATACTAAAAAACATTCATTATTATATTATCTTATTAAATGCTAAAGAATATTTCCCCAAGGATCAATCCTTGGACCCCTACTCTTCTCTATCTTCACCAATAATCTAGCCTCTGCCACCAAACATGGCACACTCATACAATACACAGATGACTCATCCATCATCTGCTCAGCCCAGTCCCTACCCAAACTGCAAAAAGTCTCACAGGAAGCCTTTTCCTCTGTTGAAACTTGGTTATCCAATGCCCAATTAATACTCAACCCAAACAAAACTAAACTACTCATCTTCCAAGCCACCAAACATACTCAAAACAACTCTCACTTTAACATCACAACAAAAGACAACACCACTATACACCCAACAGAATACACCAAATTGCTAGGAGGGGAAATAGATAATAAACTAAAATTTAACATTCACATTTCCATGACCATAAAAAAAGTCCACTAAAAACTAGGAGCATTATACAGAAATAAGCAACTTGTCACCAAAGCAGCAACAATTTCAGTAGCAAATTCCCACCTTATCTCCACCCTACTTTATGCCTCTCCAATATATACCAACCTAAGGCAATGCAATCTAAACAAGCTAGAGACTTGCTACAACAAAAATCGCCAAATTCTCCACAGGGGCATCCTACCATAGTCACCACTGACTCTCACTTGCTGAACTGGGCTGGTTTGAACTCCCTCACCTCCTTCAATGGTATCAACTCTCACTCGCTTACAAACTAGTAAACCATCCACTAAATGTCCCATCCCTCCAGAATCTACTCCAACCCTATCATGCCACCAGACTACTAAGATCCAGCAACAAAAATCGCTTGTAGATCACTAAAGCCAATAACTCTGCTTGTGAAGCACTATTCTCTTGCGTCATAGCCAAATTATGGAACTCCCTCCCACCCACAATTACCTCCGTACCATCATGCACCCACTTCAAAACTTTACTAAAAGTGCACCTAAAAACATGCTGGCTTTGCCCTTGCAACTCCCACTCTAATATCACCCACCCCATCCAACCACTACCTTTCTTTCCACCCCACTAACTACCTTGATTATAGCAAGCTCGGATGCTCATAAGCCTACTACTTATTATACAGCAGGAACTTCTTAGTGTAACATTTGTTAATGTCTGTTATGTACTTCACAGATAAAGATTCTAGTTGTCTACTGATTTACTATGTTCTTCATCTGTAACTATGTTTGTAATTAATTGCTATGTTAATCAAATTGTTAATCGCTATGTAAATCCAGTGTAACTACTGTCTGTTTATTTTAACTGTGGAGCTTTTCTCCCCGGGCCTCCACTGAAAATGGACCTACGTCTAGTCAGACACTCCCGGTCAACAAATGTACATAAATAAATAAAATTCACAAGTGATGATCTTTAAATGTGCAAACAGCTAATAGAAAATCACAAACTATTAGCACATCATTACAACTTGCAACACCCATCATCACTAGTTACAACACAGATATATAGTCTCTCTCTCTCTCTGATGGGGCTTTCACAGTAGGGTCCCTTTGAAGGTATTAAATATGCCTTTGTAGTCTGGAGGATTTTCAATTGCACAGCTGTTAATAGGAGAGCATCTCAGAGCTAAGTTGCCCACATCATGTTCTTTGTTGGTTCTTCAGGATCAGAGAAGTGCTGATGAACTACTGATAGAAAACACAAATCAGCAAGGAGCCTCACAGAACTGCATAAAATTGAATGAGTGAGGTGAGTATGGATTTTGGAATTATAACAGAGAAAATTATTGCTCTGCCAGAGGTATTTGTCAAGCAAAATAGCTTAACAGAGCTGAAGGTAGCTGTTTTTTTTTTTTGGGGGGGGGGATTTGGTGCTGTCCCCTGATCAAGCACCCCATTGACAAAGTAAAATAAAGTAAAAAATAAAATAAAGCTCCTTTTCTCAGACTTAAGGAGCAGAAAAAAAATCTCTTTTCTCCTTTTAAACTGCCATCAGTAAGCTGCTACAGCTTATGTCATGCACAGAGTTCTGCAAAGCTTTATGTCTGAGAGCAGCATAGCTAGGTTAAGGTGTAGGGGGCAGCTGTCCTAGACACAAAGTGTTAGGAAGCCCACTCAGACTATCCCAGTCTTTGTTCAGTGCATACAAGTATTTAATCCCAAGAAGAGCATTTTATGTAGCGGCACCAGTTCGAGAGACAGCACTGGGCACAAACTATCTAGCTACAGCTTACATCTCTCAGTTATGGCGGCAGATGCAATAGCTACATTTATTTCTAAATGTCATTATGCAGTAATGATAACATACAAGCATTATATCAATGGATATTATATGTTGATCTTTATTTTTTGGATAAAAAATAATCAAGTCCACTTCCTTGGCTGAAAGAGGAGTAAAATGTGTATAATTAGTGAATACATATCATATTTTCACTGTATCAAGAAGAGCAAGATGTTTCATTTGTTTTTCCCCAGCTATATGACACACAGGCACAAGGAAAGCCAGGGACATGGGTTTGGCCCTCCCAAGCCAGTGATGGTAAGTGTGTGTGTGTGTGTGTGTGTGTGTGTGTGTGTGTGTGTGTGTGTGTGTGTGTGTGTGTGTGTGTGTGTGTGTGTGTGTCACAAACACTCATCTGCCAACAGGAGTGTGGATAAGGTTAAATTATAAACAAATTCTCAGCTGTCTATCTGTGTGTATGAAGGCTTCTCTCCAGGCCTTTGGGGATGTGCTGGAGGAGTGGACAGTGACAAGGGAGTGGTGAGCCACTAGGTAGGTCAGAGCTGTAGAGGAGGGTTGAAAGTCATATTATTTGTCTCCTGTGAGCCCTTGAGTTGTAATTTGGGATATCCAGGGAGAGGGGTAGGAGAGCCACTTGGTGAGCAAATGGCTATAAGAAAGGCTGATGATCTGTGGATGGCTGGGCACCAGCAACCATCATGCATCACCGATGATGGCTTCTAATGGTTTGCCTTGCCTGGGATAGTAATATTGTCAATGTCAAGAAAACAAATGGTTTCAAGACCACTACAGTAAGTAGTTGACTTTGGTTAAAATATCCTATGCATGTGAATGGGTATATAATTAAAGGAACACAGTCAATAATACGAACATGGACATTCACCAGCACATATTTTTCTATACCTGTGTTGGCTGTGTAGCCTGTCCTGCTTAGCTCTATGTCATTTTAGTAGCTCTAGATAACCCTGATAACACTGTTCAATCCCAGCCTTCATACAGATTTTGTACCAAGTGAATGGAAAACAGCAGTAGTCGTTCCCCTGCATAAGCAAGGACCTTCCACAGACCTGGGCAGTTACAGACCCATAGGTCGGACCAGCCTCATATGCAAAGCCTTGGAATTACTTATCATGGAACTAATCAACCAGGACATAGAGAACCTCCAAATACTGGTCCCTTCTCAGTTTGGTTTCCTCAAGGGCAGGTCATGCTTACTCAACCTGGTGGATTTTTTTGAAAAAAGTCACTATAGCAATGGATAAAGGCAAAACTGTACACACTAGATACGGCAATCTGACCAAAGCTTTTGACACAATTCCCTCTTCTTCAATATAAAGAGAATTGTTTGGAGGGAAAGGCATATCTCACAGAGGATACCACTGCTGTGGAACAGGATTCCCATCCACATAAAACTAAATTCATCCCTGTCCATATTCAAGTGCAACTTGGATCTATGGATGAGAAAGAGAAAGTTTACCCCAGGACTTCTGCCTGTACTACTAATGGGCAGATGCAGCTCCTAAATGCTTTATCCCATGCATGTGTGCCCTCAAATTATCAGTGATATGATCCCAGTTATTCTCATTGAGGTAATATGTAATTATTGACTATGTCATGGGTAAGGCCAATATCTTCATAGGTTCATAGGTTGGTACTAGGCTATCAGCCCTAGGGCCTATACAAGCCTAGCCATAACAATTCCCTGGCTATTTCCTCCCACACTATTTACTTCCCTGGACCCTTGTCTAACAGGTCGACTGACGTGATCCCCGGGGTGAATTTCCTTTCTCCCATCCAATCGTCAAGGTTCCTTTTGAAGAGGGCCAAAGAGGCACTCTGCTTGACATGTATGGGCAATTTATTCCAGAGTCTGGGGAGTCTCTGGGTCAGGAACCTATCCCTCCAGCATGTTTTGTTTATTGTGATGACAAGGTTTAGATCCCTGAAGCATGTGGCTCTGAGGGATTAGGATTTCTTTAAGTGTAGCATGTCCAACAGCTCTGTCTTTGACATGGCCTTGTATGTTAAGCAGAGATCGCCTCTGAGTAGACGATATGCGACAGAGTATAGCTGGAGTTTTTTAAGGCGGTCAGCCTTATATCTAACCAAATGGGATAGTTTAATTCAAGCACAAAAAGGGAAATTGAGTAAGCTTATCACGTCCCATAAGGACATCTGGCCTAGTACTTACCTATGAACCTATTTAAGAGCCACTTTAATGTTTTGCTAAAACAAATGGGCACTCGTGCTATATCTTTTAGTAATGCTGACTAATATTTAGTTATTTATTTATGTATTTATGTATTTATTTATTTATCTATTTTTTTATTTGAAGTTTGTTTGCCAGGATGGTCCATTGAGCTGAAGGTGCCCATTTTCAATGGAGTCCTGGGGAGAAAAGCTCCATAGATACAGTATATTAAACAACAGATTATTAAAGTACAAGAACAGTACATGAAGCAAAAGTATATGTTAGTACAATTTGAAAAAAACAGAATTTATATCATAATTAGAAAAGTTTACAAATATATAGTCACTATCATTGCTAACATAAATGTTAAGTCTAAACAGTAATAAGTATGTATTTGCAAGTCAATTAGACTAGGGAGTTATTTACAATATGTATGTTTTCTTTTTTTTTTTTAAATAGGAATTGAGTTTTCTTTAATTTAATTTCTTGTAACAGAAGAACTTGTGAATATTCATTTCTCATATTAATACTTGTAAGAAAAAAAAAAAACTTGAGTCTGTGATAGGTGCATAGTCCATGGTAATAAATATGTGATTATTGTCAGTGTTGAACTGTTACATATAACCTTGTAAGGAAGTTGAAATGTTATTTTTCAGAATGATTCTTGAAAGAAAAGTTAACCAGCACTGAAGCAGTTTGCAAATGAGAAATAAAATGCCAAACGATGAACATAGCTAATATAATTTCATATTAAATTAATTTGCATAAATTAAGGCTTTTTTGATAAGACTAGAAATTGATGTACAGTGTGCCTGAATATAATTTAGGATACGGTCACTATCAATGATAGCTACAGATACCATTTCCTATGTAAGTCCAAACTTTTAATATACAATATCGTCCAAGTAAGAGTTGGGGATGTAGCTACTGTTTTACAGCTCTTTCTACTAGTCATTTTATTGTGAAACAAAATTCATTGAAAGTGGCTTTCAGTAAATGTAGTATTTGTCTCTTTCCCAATTGTTGTGCAATTGTTGAGTAGGTATAAGGTGGAGAATATGGGGTCTCTTTTCACCTGGGGGTGCAAGAGGAATTGTGCTGACAGTGTTAGGGCTTTCGGATTTATTGTTCATATCCTTAGCATCAACTATAGCAGATAGACTAATTATAAGGAACTGAGTTATGTTCTCATTGGCTACATCATTATAGAAGGCAAATCCTGTTAAATCGGTGCCAAACAATAAAAGTGCCTTTGTGAAATCATCAGAAATTGTTGTTGGAAAAGAATGTCAACAAGAATGTGTTGGGATTCCATTATTCTTCTGATTCTTTGTGAAAATTTGCTGGTGTAGGATTTAGGCAGGTTTACTTAGTCTTTGCAGAGAAGACTATGTTTAGTGGAATGAAATAAAACTTTTTTGCCACCATCTGAGGAACTTTTTTTTTCTAGAATTATGAATGGAGCAGGGTAGATTTCTATGTTCACTTTTTACATTTAGAAAACTACAGCATCACCACATACACCCTAATGTAGACAGAAGATCAAGATTTGCTTCCATTGTCTGGGTACAGAATTCAGTGTCTGGGGTAGGTTAAAGCAATATGTACATTAACACTATATACAAGTGGTTCTGTACACATACACAAGGGTGCCCCATCAGTTATTTCTGGTGCTATAAAGCTTGCAAGTCATCAGTGAGGATGAAACAACCCACAGCCAAAAGTAATTTATTCCTTCTTGTGATACAGCAGTGATATAGTGACTCTACTGCTTCCATTTATTTTCCTTCACTTTATTATATGTTTTCTTTTATTTTTACTTTACCTTGAAAGCTAGGAAATGCCTTCATCGAGGAAGCTACACATTCATATACTGATTATATGTTTTTATCACTTGTTTATTGTGTGAGTGGGCTGGTCTACAGACCCTTTTTAGGCATGATCCAGACTAAAAGGACAAGAGTAGTACAATCTGTAAGTATGCGGACAGTGTAGCGTAACTATTCATGCAGCGTGGTTTTGGGAGGTGGAAGAAAAACAAAGAACTTTGAGAAAACTCACATAGACAGTTAATGGAAATTCATAGATTAGTACTAGGTTAACTGCCTTTGTGGGACATTTTAAGCCTAGCCATTTACCTCATTTGAGAATCAAACCCTGCACTTTGTAAGTTAAACACCTTAAACATTATGCCAACCACTAACCTTTTAGAACAGCACCCTGGGATAACAGAGGTGAAAGGCAAATGTCTTTTCACTTTGTTAATTATACGTAAGATTGCCATGAAAGGCTCTCAAATAGTGTTAAAATCATTAATGTATCATAGGTGATGTGACGTTACTAAAATTAGAACATATGCCATTTGGCTCAGATGCAACATGTGGTTATCATCCTAATCTGAACTCTGCCTACAATTGTAGCAATAACTGGATCTCTAAAATGAAGACTGAAAGTACCTGCAAGCAACTATGATATTTAATTCTGACAGCAATCTTCATCCTAAAGTGTAACCATAGCACACAAATTAAGGATGTTTGCTCATTGCATTTGCAAAGGGCTGAAGAAATAATATTGTACAAATTATCACCAAATGGCCCTTTTTCTTCGCACATTAATATCTGTTATTTGTGACAAGCTCCATTATGTCCTGTGTCAGATGCAGTCAGTACACTACTCTGTAGTGTGTGTAGCATGATTGGCAGAGGTTTGAATCTGGTAACATCTGTCTGTCAGATAACTGTGTCAGACAGGTGTGGCTTAGGCAAAGAAAGTGTGTTTGTCATGACACACACAGTGTGCCTATTTCTTTGGCATCAAAGTTTGATACACAGCTTTCTGATATCTGTTCTGGCATGTGTTCAAGTCGGGCAAGATGCAAATGTTGAGTATGTCATTGATTGCTCACAAGCATTACTTAATTTCCAAATAATATTGCTCTGTATAGCATGCCTTTGTCCAAATATTTATGTATTACTGTAATTCTTTTCTTCACACTGAAGAGCTTTATAGGACATGAGGGCTTACATAACATTTTGTACTGTATGGCATGATGTAAAATCATCATATAAAGTGTGACTGGGCCTGTGTTAGGGCATTTTCTTGTGTGTTTGCATTGCTTACATGCTGTTATGGCAGTGTTCGGTGTAATTACTTGTGAGCATACCTAGTATAATTATGTAGTGGACGTGCTCCATTTCCGAATGGAGACCTTGAACTGCTGAAATCTCATCAGATGTGCGTTGTCATTTGTCACATGTGTATTTTGAGTGTTGTCATATTACTGTTTAGGATGTATATAAATATACAACACATGCTTGTCTAATACATGTTTCAAGGTACTATACCTCCTTTCTGTGGCTATCAAATGATAATAAATGGCAAAACATGTCCCTTTCTGATGTGCATGACACAATAGTGTAGGGCTCATTTCTTGTTTATACATGATGAAGTGGAGAATACCGCAATATTTCCATTTGTTACAATGTTGCTTTGTGTCTCTCTCATATCCTTTGTTAGCATGTCCATTTTTAGTTAAGTGCATAGGTCAATAATTGTGAACAGGATTAATTATTATTACAGAAGCATTTATGTTTAAAATGTTTCTTTGTGACGTAAGTATATTTGATTGCATTATCTGAGTATGTTTTCTCAGTTTACCCTCCACTATTACTTATTTCTGCACTAATACTATTGTATTATGATCCCATTCTCCCAATTTAATGTCCCCTGCATCTTAATTCATTTAATCAACTTGCCCTTACTTCATATAAGCTGTCCACATGTGCTCACACAATAGGTTTGCCTACAGGTAAACTGTTTTGCTTACATTGTGTGCTTGTCCCTCCCTGTACCTTTACATGGCCACCAGCACATCTGCTGGTCACAAAAAGGTGTTTATGAACATGTAAGCATGATCACCAACATGCATATTCAACAACTGCTGCAACTCATTGTGCTAATGTGCCTACATGATTGTTAATGAATCTAACAGCATGTCTTATTTTTTTCTTTAACAAAGAAACAAGTTTTAGCCAAGGCTCAATGCATAACAGTGTTAAAATGTCAGCTACCAGTAAATTGAGAAACAAATGATTGTGAGGATACATAAATCATATCTTGTAATAATACTGACCTCCCTATCCCCCTTAAAACAAAAGTCATCTTTTGTATGTCCTTTTGGTGTTAGCTTGGGATGAAAATTATGCAAATGGCCAGAGTCATATATTTCAAGTTACTGCTGTCATACATATGTACAGCACACACCTCCTTATCCCTACCCCCCAAAAGGCAGCGACTGTATGTGTACTTCTCAGATGTCCAACTTCAACCTGTTGTTGTCAGATACATATAAAAGTATGCTTACTTCCCCTTCCCCAAAAAGACAACAGCATGTATAAGCATCTAGTGTTTGATTATGAGGAACACAAAATAATAATCACAGCAATGTTTCAAACTTGTTACCCCTAGAAAGTATTTTGCTTCTACACAAGATACAGTGACCCTCTGTGCATACCTCTGAAGTGTGTGAGCAAAATTAAAGAAATAATAACTTCTACAAACTCGACACAAGATATAGTAACCTGTGCACATCCCTGTTGTTTGGTAGGATAATTAAAAAACAATCTCCACCCCGCCATCACCCTCTACAATCTGCTGTGACCTTCTGTGGACACCTCTGAGGAAGGCTTGTTTTAGACAAAGTGGGATTCAGGGCAGAGGCTACTACTACACATGTGTCCAAATCCACATACACAGCCATGAGATGTGGGGACCACCACGCCCACAAGAGCTCCAAAGGCTTGGATGTTCTGTGATGCATTTTATGCCTTATTTATGTATTTATCTTTTGAGAGATGACATGTTTAAACTGAGCTCCAAAAACTTATTGTAGCCTGTTTTGTTTACAATTCAGCATCTCATTGTGATAATAGAGGTTCTCTGTGCAATGTATATCAGCTTTGCTCCACATATTACAGTATTTCCACATTGCTTCATACAAATCACAGTAGTCCTGCAAAGCCAGAATAAAAAGCAGACAGCTAGTCTTTTTTTCCCCAAACAGTTCTAGTAGTTCTATCTGCTTTGTCTGGGCATATCAGATGGCCAGTTAAGTATTCCATCTTACTTCATACAGATGCACATTAGTCCTCCAAAGCCAGATATTTATTGTTTAAACTAGGCAAATGACAAAAAAAAAAAAAAACAGTTATTACATCCTGACCACCCCACTCTCCACCCAGCAGTTATGGCTACTTCTGCATAGAATTTAGACATCTGATTGTGATTAAAGTGGATGGCCATTTAACATAAATTTTACATTTGCTCCTAGCAAACAGTTGCTACATATTAAAACATTCCAAGCTGCTTCATACAAGTCAAAATATAAAATATAAAATATAATAATTAAACAACTAGCCATTTTTCTCCATAAACAGGCCAGTTAATTCTAGCTAGTTTCTCTGTGTGTATCTCAGATGACCAGTATATATAAAGATAATTTCTTGTCTAGTACAAAACATCCACTATACCTCTCAAGTCTCCCTGCTTTTTGTCTCATATTTTGTCATGTTCCTCATAAAACCTTTTATTTTCTAGTATGTCACAGAGGATTACAGTCATTCATTGATGCCAGATATTAGAGTCATGCTTCTTGTTGTTCAGCAAATGCATGCTGATGCACAAAACCTGCTGTTTTATTAACTTTATAAGTAATTATAGTATACTTAAGTTATTATAGTATACTTGAAATGTGTTCCTAATTTGTGCTAAACTGCCAAAAATACCTAGCTGATCACTGCCATAATGTAAAAAAAAAAAAATACTTACTCCACACTGCTGCAAGTGGAAATGTTGGATTCTCTTTTCACTCAAAGCACCATTCACTTTACACGTGCATATTGCAGGCTTTATGCCCTGTCCAACCTGTGGAGCACAAACCTCACAATGTTCAAGTATATTGTATTATTCCATATTAATGTCATTGCCTAACTTTTTCTTTAGATGTTTCAAAATGTTGTTTTAAAATGTTTAATCTATAAATGTTAAATCAAAATGTTATTTTATGTTTTTGTATGTTTTTATTATGCTGTGTAACTGGAGCTTTTCTCCCCGGGCCTCCACTGAAAATGGACATGTATCCAGTTGGACTAGCCAGGTCAACAAATGTAAAATAAAAATAAATAAAATTGTGGACTAAATGGTCAAATCAACTGCAGTACCCCGCAGGACACTCACCTCATCATGAGACATTTAGCAGATGCACCTCTAGACTGTTATATATATTTTTAAAGCAAATAAACACCTTCTTTAATTGTTTTAAAAAATATAAATAAATGTGGAAACATGCCCCTAGAAGAAGTGTGTCCTAGGCATTTGCATAGTTAAGCATAAAACCAGGTATGAGATAAACTAGTGAGTAAAAAGTATGGTTGCTTAAAAAACATGTAACCATTCAAAGAAGAGTTGAAATTTGCTTCACATGACGGCTAAATGGGAAGAGGTGTCTTTTGCATGTGTACTCGTATCTCTAAACTTTCCACCCCCAAAATGTTGACTAAAGAATTGAATAAAACTGGACAATTTGTGGAGCACTTACTGACAACTTTATCTGTGAAGCTGACAGCATGGTTGTTAATTATTTATTTATAATTAAAAAATAATCTTTTGATTAATATGAATCAGTATTATTTACTACTGACATTTGCTTAAAAAAGAGTGCGTGCTAAGCCTTTTCAGTATGGAACATGGAGTGTTAAGACTCAAAACAAGGAAACAAGGTACAGTTGAATATATTATATATATATATATATATATATATATATATATATATATATATATATATATATAAGGGTTATTACAGTCATTTGAGTGCTTTTTTATTTTTCTTTTTAATTGCTTTCATATTGGTTCAGGAATCAGGATTATTACATATGTTAAACTCACTAGCTTAAAACTGTAAAAAAAGTGGTGAAACTTTCATACTTGACGTTGCAAAAATGCCTGTTATTGCAGAAAGACATATTTTAAAAAGAAGAAAAAAAGAAGCCAAACGTCTGGCTCAACAGTTAGCTTAAGCACATTGCTTTTATATTTTCATAAAATGTCCTGTTTCACAGTCTTATCTCTGCCTTGCTAGGTCCACATGCAAGCAGGCGTTACGACAATGGGCTAGGATAGGAGAATGGAGTTGCAGCTGCCGTGGACAGAACTGATTGGTGTTCCGCCATTAGGACAAATGGTCTGCCTCTGCTTAAGTTTGTATCTTGATTTTATTCTCTAAACATTTTTACTTTTTATTGCCTTTAATCCTTAAAGTTGAACTATAAATAAATGGGTGAAATCAAAGAAAAAAAGCGCTACCGCGATACCGCTACATAGTACAATCCACAGTTGTCAGAAAACTTATTAAAAGGAAATTATTCAGTATAATTTCCAGTGTTTTGTTAAGTGGGTACTACAATACTAAACTGAAAGTCGGGTGAACTATCAGTATTATTAAGAAAGAAGACTTTTCTTCTCTGATTTGGAAAGGCTCCCAGAAACGGTTGCAGTACATTACATTTGTGTGATAGCAATACTTCTGCATACAAAGGACTGCAAATATGAAGGTCGTTAGGAACTTAAAAAAAAAAATACATAGTTCTCAGTAGGAACTAAAAGAAGACTGAGACCAGTGATTTACAATATTTTAAAAAGGAAAATGACACTGTGGGTGGGAATATACTTGACAAAAAGAAAGTGGATGTTACTTTGGTCAGCCTTAATTTGGACTCAATTTATTAATGCTGGGATTGTCCCTTTAAGAAGTAAGGAATGTTAAAACATTAAGTATCTTCAAGACATATTTAAATTACTTGAGAGAGAGAAAGCTTATGTTGATAGAGAGGGAAGCAGTATTATAAGAGGATTCTAGGAACTCATTGCTGCAGTACCATAATATATGACCTGCTTGAGTACTCACCAATGTCCTTCTATTCTCATGTTGCAGTATTCATAACCTTTGGGTTAGCCTCACCTGGTGACCCAAACATCTGGCCAATGTACACAAGCTTTAGTCACTGCAAGGTAAATGGGATGTCTGACGTTGGCCATAGGGTGCGTGAGCCATAAAAGTGACGTCTACATGTACCTTCCTCAGAACTTCTCTGCCACCAGTTTAAAATCAACTCATCCTGCCATCTCTGCCATTGGATCCTGCAATGCAAAGTTAATTAACCCATTTGGGCCTTTTTCTTCTTCTTTTTTCTTGGTCACTGCATTCCTGCCCAGGTTTATGTCATCCAGAAAAAGATAGTGCAGGTGTGGACATCAAATCCCTCATAAGGATGTCCATGGCCTGTGTCTATTCTGCCAACGGCCCAACCATGGCCATAAGGTCTGCATGATTTGTCAAGCCTTCATTCCAAAGACTCTTTGCAGTCATCTGCACATCCTTAATATCTATCTAGAGAACCAATGACTCGAGCGTCTTGCTTTTGTGTTGGAAGGGCTGTCCGGCCATACCACTGAGCCACCGAAAAAGAAGGCCAAAGTTACCAGGACTGAGACTACTGCTGCACCTCTTCCACTCAAAATTACCCCTGTGGCTGAGGTACACCTGGAGGAATGTTTGGAACCAGCCGACTCTGGTACAACAGGTACCATTCTGGAGGCTGCAAAGCCAAGGCCTGAAAGCATGTCCATTGAGGTAATACAGACATTGGGTGCCAATGATGAGAGGGAACCTTGGCTCGCTGCAGACATCCAGAGCAGTCCTTCCACTGCTAGTGAGGCTTCTAAATCTAGGCCCTTCTTAGGACGTATGCCCTCTAGGCTTGTTTCTTCTTTAAAGAAGAAACAGAAAACCAGACATGTGACTTCACCTCCTGAGAGCTTGCCTGATTGGCAAGCTTTCTCTCAGGGTTTGTTCAATGCCTTTATGGCCCTTATGCCTTCCATGGATGCTTCTCCACAGGCTGCCCTTCCTATTATCAGCCCTAGGCTCTAGACTGTAGAACCTCTTTCAATAGAGGCCGAAGACTCCTCAGATTTCTCTTCTGAGGATTTTCTGTCTTATGCTTCACAAATGTTTTCCCTCCTGGGATATGCCTCCCCAGAGAAGGACTGTACTGAGGGGGATTTTTCTGGGGAGGACCTTACCTTTGAAGAAACTCTCTTGGATGAGAGAATTTTTAAAATGGTACTCCACAGAAATGTCTGAAGCCCAAAAGAGGTATTATGAACTCCTACAAATGGATACCCCCTTCTCCTTCTGCCATTCCATCAGTCCTACCAGACTTCTTAGATGTAGTTTCTGCAGCTTCTAAAAATCCTGAATCCCAACCCCCTCCTCCTAGAAGGCCTGACAGATTTTATAAGGTCCCACAATGGGCAAATTTTCTAATAAAATACCCTGCTCCAGATCCTAGTACCATTTCTGTCTCTGTAGACAAACCCTCCAGACTGCTTCCCTCTACCTCTGCCCTTCCTTCTGATAAGGGCACCAAAACTATGGAGAGAATTGATAAGAAGGTGTATACCTCTGCCACTTTGGCATTTAGGACCATCAACTACCAGGCACATATGTCTAAGTACTCTCTGGTCCTTTTGACTCAGGCTTCAAAGATCTTGGATGACCTCCCTGATTCGGCCACAAAGTCACAAATCTCTAACCTGATCTCCTTGTCCTCACAAGTGATAAGACACTCAATCAAATCCAGTTATGATGCTGCAGAGGCCTCAGCCAGATCTGCAGCCTTTATCTCAGTGCTCAGAAGGTACTCTTGGTTGAGGCTCCAACCCCTTCCTGACGATATTAGGGCTAATCTTCTAGGTGCCTCCCCTGGACAATACTGCCTTGTTTGGAGCCCAAGTCTCAGAACTTTTCAAAACTTGAAACATTTGTTTGTGTCACCAATTCCTAAATTCCACAAAAATAACCCTGCTAAGACCCAGTTTATTAGAAAACATTCTGCTGCTCATCTTCCTCCTGCTATGAGCAAAAAGAGTTCCAGAAAACAGCAGCCACCTTCCAGGCCTGCCCAGACACCAACCCAGAAACCTCCATTTCAGGACAAGGCAAGTAGTCTGTGACTACCTGCCTCCTCCTCCTCCCCCTCCAGGCCCTATACCCTTTCCCAGAGACTCTCTCACTGTCTCCCTTTCTGGGAAAGCTTTACCTCAAGCAAGTGGGTCTTGTCAATCATAGAAAAAGGTTACTTCATGACTTGTGCCATTCCTCCACTCTTAACAGGCATCTCACAGCCACCAAAGGACCAGCTGCCCCTATTTCAACCAGTCTTGGACAGCCTCCTCTCTCAAGAGACTATCCAACCAGTCCCTGCATCAGTAAAGGGAAGGGGCTTTTACTCCAGACATTTCCTGGTCCCAAGAAAAGACGTCCCATTGAGACCCATCCTGGATCTCTTGTACCTCGACCTTTTTCTTCAAGTACCCACCTTCTGCATGCTCACTCTTCAGACACTATTTCCACTGCTAATGCCAAAGGCATTTTTGACTACCTTGAACATCAAAGATACCCTCCTGCATATCCCCATCCGGCCCAAATACAGGAAGTACTTATGCTTCTCTGTGAGTTCCTCGCATTTTCAATTCTCTGCTTTACCATTTGGACTATATACTGCATCAAGGGTATTCACCAAGTGTTTGACTCCAGTGGTAGCCTACTGCAGGGTCCTAGGGATACAGATTTTCCCATACCTAGACAACCTCCTGATCCAGATGGACTGTTACAGCACCCTCCAAAACCATGTCCAACCAGTCATTTCTGTTTTGCAGTCCCTGGATTTCACCACCAACATCCCCAAATCCAGCCTAAACCCCTCCCAGGACCAAGTTTTCCTGGGGTGCAGAATCAAGACAGATATTATGATGGCATTCCTCCCACCCCAAAAGGTGGAAAGCCTGAAGGAATACCTGTTGTGTCATCCAATCCCCTGCAATGACTGCAAGAGAATACCTCAAACTCTTAGGGCATATGGTTTCTACAATCCCCATGTTGCCACTGGCAAGAACCCGCATGAGGAAACTTCAGTGGTACCTGAGGTCCACATGGACCCAACATTCCCACCCCTTGGACCACACCATTCCCTTCCTACCATGCCTAAGGAAGGAGATCCTTTGGTAGGTGGATCAAGTCTCTCTGAACCCAGGACTTCCCTTACAACCTCTAACTCCAGTCCTGGAAATGTACACAGATGCTTCAGACCTAGCTTGGGGAGCTGCTATGGGCAGCTTGAAAGTGCAAGGCACATGGACAGGCCCCTTCAACAGGGAGCACATCAACATCAGAGAGATGAGGGCTCTCATCTTTGCACTGAGGGCCTTCCAACATATTCTGAAGCAAGGACCCCTGAAGTTGTTCACGAACAATACTACTGTTCTTTGGTATGTGAACAAACAGGGAGGGGGACAAAATCATACTTGCTATGTAGACTTCCACTCCAGGCCTGGGAATTTTTAGTCACGCATGGAGTCATTCTGCAGGCTGTCTACATCCCCTCAGCTCATAACACTCAGGCAGACATCTTGAGCAGGTCCATGTCACAATCCCATGCTTGGGTACTACACAGGGATGTGTTTCTTGATGTAGTCCACAGGTGGGGTACGCCACAAATAGACCGGTTTTCCTCCCCTCTAAACAGGCAACTTCCACAGTTTTGTACCAGGGCACCCAACTCCTTAGCAAGGGCAACAGACACCCTCTCTATCTCATGGAAGGGGTATTTCTGTATGCATTCCCCCGTTCCACTCTTACAGAAAGTCCTAATGAAAATTCAGCAGGATAAACCAAAATCTTGCTGGTGACTCTCTTTTGGCCAAGACAGCACTGGATCCCCCTCCTTCTGCATTTAGCCAGGGGCAGATATCACATGTTACCTACTCACACAGGACAAGGGATCCCTAATCCATCCCCACTTGAAATCTCTGAACCTAACCCTGTGGGTGATAGAGTTTTGATCCCTTTCAGACACCTTTACTCTGAGGACATGCTGTATGTCCTGCAGGAGGTCAAGAAACCCAATACTAGGAGATCCTATCTGTCCAAATGGAAACATTTGCCATTTGGTGTCTAAAAAGACAGCTAGAACCATTTCAAGGAGGGTCCCCTTGGTGCCGTCTTATCTGTGTGAATTGTTTCAGGCAGGGTTGGCATATTCCTCTGTTAAGGCCCACCTTGCTGCTATTTCTGCCTGTCTGCCTCTTGACCCTCCACTTGCTTCTAGACTTCAAGTGCAGTTATTTCTGAAAGGGGTTCTATACCTCAGGCCCCCAGGAGGCCAGTTCCACTGCCCTGGGACCTGAGCTATGTGTTAGAGAAGTTCACAGTTGCCCCATTTGAGCCAGCAGCTACAGCCTCTCTAAAGAATCATCCAAAGATGTATTTTACTTTTAAACCTAGATTTCTTGCAGATTGCAACACCATGTATGTAGTATATCTGGTTACGTGTAATCATTGTTCCTGTTTGTAAGTAGGCAAGACTATACAATGACTTCAAGATAGGGTTAGTAGGCACTTATATGAGATAAAGACAAAGAATATTAATAATGCATTGGCCAAACACAATACTGATTCACCAGGTCATAGTTTCAGTTTTAGAGTACTACAATGTTTAATTAAGATCATGAGGGGTAGAGATACTAATAATTGTTTAGAACAAACAGAGCTACACTGGATACTGAGACTACAGACACTTAGGTATCCTGGTATTAATGCTAATATCAGCATTAAACCTGTTTTAAGTGGGTGTAGACTTAAAATGAGGTGAACAATGATTTGGGGACACACACCCTTATTGAAACCTTTTATTTTTTTGATAGGTTTTTTTAGCATATAAATTTATTTGATTTTTATGTGTTTTATTGAGATCAGATGAAGCATATCATTCAAATACATATACATTTATTTGATTTTGATTTTTTATGTGTTTTATTGAGATCTGATGAAGCATGTTGTTATGCGGAAGCACTCATCCGTTTAAGCATTTTATTACAGTGATGTCTACTGTCGTGGTTGTCTTGCTGGTTTTTATCTTTCTTTCATTGGTTTGGCTTTCCAGCAGAGACATTTGGGAGTCATTGATTGTTTTTCATATTATTTATGCCTAAGGTGGTCAATGAGTTTTCCCTGAATCGATGTATCCACCCCCGCACCTTTTTTCCACAACCCCAGAATGACAGTGAGTGAGTCCTGCATTCCCTTGATGTTCACAGACAACTAAGGTTCTACCTAGACAAGACTAAATCCCTTAGGAGATCAGAGCAACTGTTTGTCTCCTTTCACCCCAGGGCTCTGGGAAAAGTTGTGACAAAGCATATACCTACTATGGCAAACACCTGGACTCTAACATAAAAGCCCATTCAACGAAGGCCCATGACCTCCTCTAGAGCATTTCTATTCTAGAAGCAGCTACCTTGTCATCTATCCATACCTTCACCAAACACTACAAACTGGACCACATCTCCAGATCTAGAGTAGGTTTTGCTAGGGCATTCCTGCAAGGATTTTTGGAAATAGTTCCAAACCACCCTCTTCCTCTTCTTCTTCCCCTTGAGCTATGACACTCACCCAAAGGTTATGAATACTGCAACATGAGAACAGAAGGACACAGAATAGTTGTGTAAAATCTTACCATAACCATAGATGTCCTTCTCTTCCATGTTGTAGTATTCTATCCCACTCTCCTACCCCCTGAAAAACAGGGGGCTTTGCTGGATGATTCAGGACTTGTGCAGCTATCCTGGGACTAGAGTCTGATTGGGGCATTCAATTCTGAGGAAGGTATGTGCAGATATCAGTTTTATAGCCTACATACCCTACGGCCAATGTCAGACATCCCATGTACGTACCTTCCAATGACTAAAGCTTTTGTATACTGGCCGGACATTCAGGTCACTAGGCAGAGGCTAACCCAAAGTTTATGAATACTGCAGCATGGAAGAGAAGGACAGCTATGGTTATGATAAAATTTTACACAACTATTCTTTATACATTATTCATTGCGACAGATTTCTGCTGTTGGATTTGTTTATTGAAGACGGGTTTTCTCATCACCCTGCCACAGCAGCTGGAGCCAAGCAACTGATGGATCCTTTGACAGTAGCCAGTAGTCCTCAGCAATGGATTCCTGCCACCAGCTGTGCAGTGCAACAATTGTCATGTCTTATAACCATATCGATGAATCCTTTTATCCTTACCTAACCCTAAGGGCAATGTTCTACTGTTACTCTTCGTAAACAACTATTCTGAATAACCTAGTGTAAAAAAAAAAATGTCTGTAACCCTGTATACATTGTTTTGTTTTTCACTCCATGTCTTCCCTGTAAAAAGACCACCATTGGCTCAGATGGACAGTCCAAGGGAAAAAATGTTATAAACAAATTAATAAATAAAAAGCTGATGAAAATAACTAACCAGGAAACATGCACTGTTAACAAATCAAATTTATTTTTTTTTGCTCATACACCATTCTGACATTTTTGCTTGTCTTTGTTGTGTTTCACAATTTGTTTTGGCAGTTTGTGTGTCTATACATCTTTTTATTGGTGCCACATAAAATACTTTCATTTTTAAGCCAAAATGACAAAGCTATTATAGACCAGTTGTCCCTTACTGCTTACTGTTCACGTTGAGTTAAATTTCCTCTGAATGGCCTTTAACTCACTCATATCTTGCACAGAGAGAGTGCGTGTGTGCGTGTGTGTGTGTGTGTGTGTGTGTGTGTATGTGTGTGTGTGTGTGTGTGTGTGTGTGTGTGTGTGTGTGTGTGTGTGTGTGTGTGTGTGTGTGTGTATGTGTGTGTTTATGTGGATGCATGCACATGTGAGCAGTAGACATGTATAAATCACTTGCACATATTTTCTTTTCATATATTAATACTGGGTCTATATTAGATCACCGACCGCTTAAAGAAGCGAGCGGTGATTAATCGACCCTATGTAAGCGAAAGCTTACAATCTCGAACAGTCAGAACAGCGATTTCTTTCCTAGGGAAAACAATCGCTGTTCCAAAACACATACACACAACACAAGCACACCAAACAAACAGCAATCCACACACATACACCTAAAATCTTACAACTAACCCTACACTAAACTATACACACACCACTAACTATCCGCTTACCTTAACCCAAACCCTAACCCTAAGGTTCGTCACTATCGCACACTCACCTCACCCGCTCCCTAACCCTAACTCACCTAACCCTCATGTCCACACAATTGCACACATACCTAACCGCGCCCTAACCCTAACTCACTTAACCCACCCTAACCCTCACATCCACACAATCGCACATTTACCTGAACCCGACACGTAACTTTCCACCTCAGCGCTGAAAATACCAAAGCAACAGAAATGGACAACCAAAATCTTTCCCTAGGAAAGAATTTGGGTTTCTGTTTTGCTTTGATATTTTAAGCTTTAAGGGTTTGATATTAGAACATTCGAAGGTTTTAAACCTCGATGTTCTAATATAGACCTTTAATACTGGTATAGTGTCTCTTCATATATAGACAATGGATGGAGAAGCATCAGAGATGGAAACAAAGAAAATGACAGGATGAAGACACCCAAGGCTTTGAAATACAAATTAGTTACTGTAGAGACTCTGTAATGTGATGGCAAATGATGATAACAAAGAGAAACAAAGTTTAACAGACTTCTGTACTAAAAATTGGTACTTTTCTACCACGCATTTTAGGAGTTACTGGTGCCTTTTGGCTTATTTCTTCCCCCACGGCTTTGGATCGATAGTACACGTTCTGTTTCCCAAACTGTTTAGTGTTATCTTCTTTCAAGTGTTGTCCCCTTTGCCATACATCTCTGTTGGTGATGATTCCTGCTTACAGTTATTAAGAGAAGATGGATATGATGGTTACAATCACACCTACTTTCATGGTAAACTGTAGGTCATCTGCAAATCAGAGAGATGACAGGGCTTTCAAGTGGTGTATTAAGTACTAAACCTTTGTATGACAGCCTACCTTTCTGTGTAGCTGCGAGGTTGACATTTTCTGAGTCTGATGATTATCATGTTATCGGTTCTATAAGTTTGTTTTGAGAATGGCTTAATAGCGCGCATGAGATTTATGAGTAGGGCAACTTTCTATATTAGCAACCGAGTTTTATGTCTGTTATTCTTAATACAAAAAAAATCATGCATGCTGATACAAAATATGCTTGTTATGTAAACTTTAGAAATGAAAAAGGGTAACATTAAAAAAACAGTCAATCATTGTACCTGTTTGTCTTTTATACTTTTTGGCTATATCCCTGATTCTTGAACAAACAAGTGGAGAGTTCTGACCTGCAGCATCTGCTCGCATTTGGTTTACTGATTCCATCTAACGACATGCGACTTTATGAAAAGGACAGTAGTGTTTAGGTATAAATATTGAGATTGGGCTTTGAATATATTTAGCATTTTCCATATCCCCTATATATTTTATGTGAGGAAATGTTTAACACACAGAACATCACCAAACATTCACTGATCCTAAAGTTGAGGAAGTACTGCCTTATCGCCATGTTCATAAAATTCCCAATTGTCAGTCATAGTAAATTGCAGAAATAAATTGTGTTGGCATAATTTGTAATGAGGCACTTTAAATTTAACATTCAGAGTTTAACAATAAAGTGGATTCATCCTCCTTGCTAAAATACTCTTGCCAAATATGTCTTAAAGAAATAAGACTTCTTTTTTTTACTAAGGCTGCTAAACTATAGGTTAGAATGCATGAACCTAAAGACAGTTAGCAATAGCTCCTAAAATGCGTGGTAGGGGTTTAACGGAAAAGTACCTAAAAATCTGTATTGCAGTGTCAGGTTTTCCTATGTATAAAAATCTACCAGTGTAATTATGCTGTTAAACTTAACCAAGTACATTAATACCTTTCATTTGCGGATCTACCTGAAAAGAACAAAAGCTGAAAACACCAACAATGAGAAGACCGACACCGGAAGACCGACAACATAAATAATTGGCAGTCCAGAATCCCAATGCTGAAAACACCGACATGCGAAATGAGCATGACTGTGTAAGTATGCGATAGTAAAGGACTTTAGGGTTAGGATGTGGGTAAGGTAAGTGTGCATTAGTGATGGACTTTAGGGTTAGGGTGCAGGTAAGGTAAGTGTGTGATAGTGACAGACTTTAGGGTTAGGGTGCGGGTAAAGTAAGTGTGTGATAGTGACGGAACTTAGGGTTAGGGTTAAGGTTAGTGCATAGATAGTTGTGTATGTAAGGTTTAGTGTAGGTTTGTAAGGTTTTTGGTGTGCTTCTGTGGTGTTTGTGTTTGTCAGAAATGGATTTGTTTTGTTGAGTTTTGGGATTGTGATTTGTCGGGCATTTAAACTTTCGGGTGTTTCAACTTTCATTCTTTTCATGTCGGTGTTCTTGTTGTCATGCTTTTAGCTTGTCGATCATTTCAGATAGATCCTCATTTACATATATTCTGAAATGTAACAACTGAAAACTAAAGCAGAAAACATCTTGTGTGACTTATGAAAATTAACATTGTTGTTAAACATAAAACCTGTCTTGACATTAGTCAACCAGAACTAATAAGCAAAAGCTTTAGACAGCAATAGACAGACCCAATTACTTTTCTAATCTATGAACTTTCTGCCAATAATCAAAGAGAAGACCATAATGACGTGACACTTTCAAAAACAAACCATTCGGAGGGGCGTGGCCAAGATGCCAAACAATTAACAGCTCAGAATTTTAGTTCTGCCTATTTTTTATTATTCTGACAGGAAATTCTATTTTTCTTTCAAATAAAATTACTTAACTGCTTCTCAGAAGAAACATTATTATCTGTCCTTTTGTTATTTTTCAAAATTAGTTTTGGTACATGCATTTTTTTTTTACTTTTCCTGTCAGAGGTTTTTCTACAAGTGATTCAGACATGAGTAACTCGAAGAACTCACACCAGGAGAGTATAGTGAAGAAGGAACTATAATCCATAATTACAAATATTGAGGAACTCTCAATCAAAATGGACAAACTGGAAATAAAATTGATACGATAAACAAGACAGCAGTAAACAACTGGATCTACTCAATGAGATAATTAAAAAACATTCTGAACAAATTTCCTGTATTGAAGAAGCAGTGAATGACATTGGTTGCAGACTGTTTGAGTGTGAAAGTCTGAATGAATTTCTTCAGAAGCAGAATAACAAACTACTAGGAAAAAGTGGAAGATTTAGAGAGTAGATCAAGGAGGAATAATATAAGAATTAATGGGGTACTGGAAAAAGAAGAGGGCAGTATCATGATACAATTCTTAAATAACTGGTTACCTATAGCACTAAACTTACCTGAATCTCTTTCATTTGGAATTGAAAGAGTCCATCGGTCTCTGTCAAAACCAGCTTCAGCTGCTAATTCCTCCACTCCCAGATCCATGATAGTTAGATTTTTGTCCACCCAAGACAAGTATTCGGTATTAAAATCTGCCTGGTCAAATCTTCCTGTCAAAATTAATGGAAAGAACATTCATTTTGACAATGATTATACCTCCTCTGTTATTGCTAGAAGGAAAGAATGTGTTCCTTTAATAAAATCCCATAAAAATCCAACATAAAAGCTCAAGTGTTATTTCCAGCTAAGATAAAAATACATTTGCCCAATGGTGAAAAGATCTTCAGTTCTCTACAAGAAGCTACAGATTTTTGTTCAAAAGAAAAAACAGTACTTACATATTATCGCAACCAGATTTTTGCGGTTGCAAAATGCGCATACCACCACAGATAGGAGTGCTTGAAAAAATTGAAACTGTGTTTGTAAGGTTTACTACTGCCCAAAAACTTTACATTGCTTTTTGGAGTAAGAGAAGGAGTCTGTTCCTGTTTTCCGTGCATTACACACGCATGCTACAGTTTTCATGGGTACTATCGTACTTTCATTTGGATTAGTATTAATTTGTAGAAGGAATTCTTCAGAGAAGTAAAACACAGACAAAGAAAAATTATTTTAGCCACACTTGCTTACTTTTAACCATTCTTGTATTTACAAAGTGTCAAAAAATGACGGTGAGCAAAACCATCAGTAATGTGTCTGTGTTTGCCTTCTCTGAAGGATTCCTTCCACACAGTGAAAAGAATCCATTCATCAGAGCGACAGCAGGCATGACAATTCAAGTGTGCATGTGTGATGCACGCAAAAAAACAGGAAGAGGGTTTTCTGCAATGTTTGTGTTCCCGAAGGTAATCTGACATTATTTCACAAAAATACAGACTCTGAATACCACCTTACAGTGTTTAATGGCCTCATTTCTTCCAAAGTATGTGCATTTCACAACCACGAAAATCTGGTTGCGATAATATATAAGTACCGAAAAATCTATTATCGGACACAGAGAATATGGACTGGACTGCACAAAGCCTGAAGAGACATGCAACAAAAAATGGATGAACTGCTAAAGAAGGAGCTAATAAAAAACTAAAGGATAAATAAACATGTTATTTTAATGTATATTATTTTAACTTTAAACATTTCACTTCCTAATTATACCTCTGGGAAAATTTAATAAGGTAAATAGTGATTTTTCTTTCTTCTTCTCTCTCTTCTTTATCTTTTTCTTATTTTTCCTCCTTTTTTTTCTTATAATATTATTGTTCTCATGTAGCTTTCATTCATTCTGTTCCTTTATCTAAACACTGT
>NC_056746.1:1169428266-1169455766 GCF_019279795.1 Protopterus annectens
CAGAACTTCTATTGGCCTGGAATTTCCAGAGATGTAACAGAGTACTGCAGGACCTGTGAGTAGTGCCAAAAGGTAGGCAAGGCACGAGACAAGGTGAGAGCTCCTTTGATGCCTTTGCCTGTGATTGAGGAGTCATTTCAGAGGGTAGCTATGGATATTGTGGGTCCTCTGAGTACCCCAAGTTCCACAGGGAAAAAGTATATCCTAGTGGTAGTGGATTATGCTACACGATACCCTGAGCCAGTGGCTTTGTCCTCCATGGAGGCAGAGAAGGTGGCAAATGCATTGTTAGAGATTTTCAGCAGGATAGGTTTCCCAAATGAAATACTGACTGACAGAGGTGCCAATTTCATGTCAGGCCTGCTAGCTTGTCTGTGGAAGTCCTGTGGGGTGGCACACATGAAGACTACCCCCTACCATCCCCAGACTAATGGTCTTGTTGAGAGGTTAAACTCCACAATCAAGTTCATCCTACGGCATTTGCAGTTCAGTTTAAGAGGGAGTGGGACAAATATTTGCCCCATCTGTTGTTTGCTTACAGAGAAGTTCCCCAGGAATCCACATGGTTTTCACCCTTTGAGTTGCTGTATGGGCATATGGTGAGGGCACCTATAGATTTAATTCGAGATGAGTGGGAAGGTGAGTGCGAGTCTCACAAGGAGTCTGTTGTGGCATGCATCCTGAACCTCAGGACAAGGCTCAGGGAACTCATGGGCTTGGCCCAGGAGAACCTGGCAGAAGCCCAATAACATAAAAAGGTGTGGTATGTCAGGAATGCTCGAGCTAGAGAGTATACTGTGGGGCAGCAGGTAATGGTTCTCATACCTGTCAGACACAACAAGCTGCAAGCAGCTTGTGAGGGACCCTACAAGGTGGTAAGAAAGGTAAGTGATGTTAATTACAGGGTGGAACTGCTAGGCAGGGACACAAATTGTACCATGTTAACATGATGAAACCTTACCATGATAGGGAGGCTCTTGTGCTGAGCATTTGCAGTGGATTGCAGGAGGAGTCTGAGGGAGATCTGGAGACTGATCTCCTCAGTGAGGCTCGGGCTGACACCTCAGTGGAAGGGGTAGCAATGTCCCAGCAGCTATCTCCTGCCCAGGTTTGAGAAATCCGAGCAGTGTTGCAGGAATTTGGGGTAATGTTCACTGGGAAACCAGGATGCACCCACCTGGGCCAGCACCAGGGGGATACAGGACCCCAAAGGCCTATTAGGCAAGCCCCTTATAGAGAGAGTCAAACAGACTCTGAGGGAGGAGGTACAGGAGATGTTGGAACTAGGGGTGATTCAAGAGTCCAACAGTCCCTGGGCCTCCCCAGTGGTGCTGGTGCCAAAGAAGGATGGCAGCATCAGGTTCTGTGTGGACTACAGAAAATGATGCTTACCCCATGCCTAGGACAGATGAAGCCCTAGAGCAGCTGGGTGGGGCTAAGTATCTTACAACCATTGATCTTACCAAGGGTTACTGGCAGGTGCCCTTGTCTCCCAGTGCTAGAGAGAAGTCAGCCTTTGTGACTCCTTTTGGCTTGTATGAGTTCACAAACATGCCCTTTGGGATGAAGAATGCCCCAGCAACTTTCCAGAGGCTGGTAGATCATATCCTAGCAGGAGGGTTTGCCCTTGCTTACCTAGATGATATTGCCATCTACAGCCATTCCTGGCCAGAGCACCTTCAACATGTCAGGGAGGTGCTGGGCAGACTACAGAGGGCAGGGTTGACCATTAAGTTGAGCAAATGTCAGGTGGGTATGGCAGAGGTCTCCTATCTAGGACATAGAGTGGGGAGTGGTAAGATAAGGCCAGAACCTGCCAAAGTGGAAGCTATTCAGTCATGGCCAGCACCTGTTACTAAAAACCAGGTGAGGGCAATTTTAGGGACAGCAGGGTACTACAGAAAGTTTATCCCCAGTTATAGTACCATAGCTGCTCCACCTCACAGACCTGACAAGGAAGAATAGGCCAGATAAGGTAGTGTGGACCCCAGCATGTGAGCAGGCATTCCAGAAGGTTAAAGAAGCTTTGGGAGGACCCCCTGCATTAGCCAGTCTAGATTACAGCAAATAATTTGCTGTGGAGGTGGATGCTTTGAGCCATGGGGTGGGAGCTGTACTTAGCCAGATTTCTTCAGAGGGGGAAAAGCACACAGTGGTTTATCTCAGTCGTAGGCTCCAACCCAGGGAGGAATGCTATGCAGCTGTAGAAAAGGAAGGTCTAGCCATAGTGTGGGCACTGCAGAAACTTCAGCCTTATCTGTATGGAAGGAAATTCACTGTTATGACAGATCACAACTCCCTAACATGGTTAAACAGAGCCAGCCAGCAAAATGCCAAGTTGCTAAGATGGAGCCTGGGGCTGCAAGCATATGATATGTCCATGCAGCACCGCAGTGGGATTAGCAATGACAATGCAGATGGGCTCTCAAGACAGGGAATGGGGTAAGATATACTCAGATAGACCTAACTCCCTCAAGCAGCGTTTCTCAAGGGTCACTTGAAAAACTAGCTTGAGTTCTCCTGGGGGGGGAGATATGTAAAGATTGGCTGAAGATAGATGAAGGCTGCCAGCCTATACAGATAGAATTTTGGAGATAATTCTGTCATCTGTAAATATTAATGTAAACCACAGGCTTGTTTTCTTAAATGGTAAAATAGTGTTACATGTGGAACTGAAAAAAAATGTAACAACAGTGCACTCTACTGACCAAGTAAAGCATGTTGTGACCCTTTGATGTTAAAACTCAGAGTCAGCAAGTCTAGAGTGAGGCATCCTGCCTATTGTTTTAAGGCCAGAGTTAATGGCCAGTATGTGCATGCATAAATGTCCTTTATTGCTCTGGTTTCTGTCCAAAGATGAAGAATGTAAATGTAGTTTCTGTTAGCCTGGGAACCCAGGAAAGTGTGAAGAATGATGTAATGGAAACCCAGGGAAGTGTGAAGAATGATATAATGTGAACCAGGAATGTGATTTTAAAAACAGAGAGAATCAGAGAGCACTAAGCATTTTTGTCTTGACCATCCAACTCATCAGTACTGTCTTGCTCAATATGTAAGTTTATCTTAGACTTGTGTTTTCTCTTAGAAATAGCTAGAAACTAGAAAGATTAGATGAAGTGTTTTTCTGTGATGTCAGAACTGTACTACTGAATTATTTTAAGTATTTCTCTGGGATCTCTGAACTCTTGACTAGCACTGTGTAGTAAAAAGTATTGTCTTGTGTTTTTATTATTTATTATTAAATATTTTTAAACCCCTTCAACTGTGGCTGTTTTTGTAGAGATAATTTAAGCTCTTTAGAGTACTTGCATGGCTTTGGTAAAAATTGTACAAAGCCACTCTAATAGCTTTAGCCCTGGGCTATACTACCAGTTGGATAATAATATTGCACAGTAATAATTGGACACCCTTTTAAGGGCCTTTGAGTAGCTGATAAATATTAGTGGGTGGTGGCAGCTGGTACTAAAGTATAGCATGGGAAAAAGGGGCACAGCCGGAGAACCTGTGAAGGCCTTCCCCAGGAGTGTCTGTGTGGTTGTATAAAGTCTTCTCAAAGTGTGTGTGTGTGTGTGTGTGTGTGTGTGTGTGTGTGTGTGTGTGTGTGTGTGTGTGTGTGTGTGTGTGTGTGTGTGTGTCAGCTACTTGGGCAGGGACACGAAGCACTTGTTGGACAGAGAGGGTGCTGGAAGTTTTAGTTTGCCCACTAGGCTGAGATCTGGACCCTATAGCTGTGCCAGTGGGGAGGCTTATTGGGGACCTGGAGAGCAAGGGAGTGTCCATCCCCAGACTGACTGTGATCTCTTTGTGTGCTCTTTAGGGAAATTGCACTTTACTGTGTGTATTTGCTATCCTTTCCTCCTATATGAGATGCCCTTCACTAGTGTTAGTGGTGAGGATTGAGGTTCCTTGATTGCTGGGCCAGGGCACGGGCATCAAAGTAATACATTTCAGAACTATAATATGCAACTTGATAGTGGCACAGGACCCAATTATTTTGTGCTGAACAATAGATATCTGTAAATATGGATGTAAAATTACAGTGCAGTAGTGCTTAATAAATAAGATAGATTTTGAGTTAGGATCAAATTTGAGACAGATCACAGTGAGAAAAGAGGGCTCTTCAAATGTCGACTCAGTTTTAGGGAGATAGTGACAAAGAATGAGGTTGATGGATCCAGTTGGACTTCAGGAAGAAGATGGGGTGCAGTATCTGTATCTTAGGTATTTAATTTGAAGACTGTTGCATTTGGAGATATGTTAGACATGTACATAAGAGCCAGATTGTAAGATACTTATTAAGTTAACTCTGACCTTAAAGTAGACTTGTCCCCTCCCTTCCAGATAGCCACATTGTTGCGGTGAAGATACCTAAAGTTTTTGCTGTGATTTCTTTAAATACAAGTCCTTTTTTTTCCTTTCTTTTCTGTATTGACGAACTATCATAATATCTGGAGTAGAGGCATTGGTCTAGCTATATACTTGTCTATACAGAATATGCATTAATTTCTTACTCTTTGTTGAATATGCCCAAACGTTAAGGAAACACTGATATATATTGACTTGTATTTAATGCCACGGATTTGCTTTATTGACATTTGGAGTTAGATTATATCATAGAAGCCTGCTGAATAGTACATTTGTTTATTGATATATACTAACTGGATAGTAAAACACATTGTGAAGTCTAGACAATTGAACTTATGAAAAAAATTGATGAGACAGACATTCTTGGGGAGAAGCTCCATACTACATACCTCAAAGTGGAATGTAAGATTGCTCAACCTATCATCCAGTGCACCACGGGATGATGCTAATATGTGATAATGTTAATGTCTGATGCGTAGTGGAAGCTTGATGTACAAGAAGGGGTTCATTAGATTAGGAATGCATTAGACTGGTGTTTGGTCTAGATATTTAGTATATTTGTCTTGTATAGATGGAAATTATCAAATAGAATGGGATCTCTTTTGGATTGGAAGGCCAAGAGGAGATACTCATAAAAGAGTTTGTCTCTATGTTCTTGAATATATACATAGATGGCGGTCATTGGAATATGGGAAAGTCCTATTTTTCAATCTCCTATTTAAGTTTTGTAAACTTTATATTATGGACTACATAATGGTGTTGATTAATGAGACTTATTTTGATTCATGGCACTTAGTAAAAGTAATCTACCAATTTGAGATTATTTTTCCTTTACACACCCCATTCTATATAGTGGTGCAGCTGAAAAGAAATATCAGAAACATAGAGGCCACTGGCCTAATATGGTCAAAGTACAATTAATCATACTTTGGATGCATATTTGTAAAATTTACAGTTAATGTTTGATCTGTCTCTCCACCCTAGAATAGTTAAGTACATATTTTATATAACCAGATTCTAATATGGTTAATAAACATATACATTTAAAGCTGATTTATATTGGGTTACTATATAATTACAAATGTATTGTTGATACTAGCATTCTGAATACAAGGCAGTAGCTGAAAATAATGTATTTGGAGTGTGAGATGTGGATTGTGGGTGGTTTGATTAATAATTTGATCAATGCAAGAACATTTTGTTCCATGTATGCTTCTGTATATAGAGATTTGTTTCAGAAGTTGATAGTTAAATTGTTTGATTTATCTATGATAAAGTACTCTAGAAGATATTTCAAGTTACTATATAAAAAGTATATTACAGATGTTTTAAATATATCTTACTCATATGTTAGCTTTCAAGTGTCTATCACTTAATGTTAATGGTATAAATAATGATACAAAAAGAGCTGGTTTACTTAAAGTTTATTAAAATGCACAAAACACAGATAATCTTTCTGCAAGAGACTCACTTATTGAAAAAATATTTAGATACATTATCCTTTAATAGTTATACTATCCTTACTGACTCCTGTTAGAAAAATAAAAGAAGGCATACTCTTATATTGTAAAACAATGAGTAAAAAGGTATCACACATTGGAAAGTCTAGCTTTGCTAGATTCTTCTTTTTGTGTTTTGTACTCTTATATTGTGGAAAAATTCTCCCAATATGCAAACATTTTAAATACTTTCTCTGATAAGGATAGAATGTTGTGTTTGGTGGCACTAGAAATTAACAAGAAATCCTATACCTTAGCTAATTCCTATTGGATATCTGGATTGGGAACTAGATTTGTGAATAAATATCTTGATACAATTGCATTACACGCTAGGGGCGAAATTATTATGGCTGGGGATTTTAATTGTTTATTAGCAGATAGGGATACTTCCAGAGTTAATAAATTTAAAATAACAATACAATCCAAAAAACTGAATACTTTTATCTCTTTAACGAATCTTAGGGATATATATATATATATATATATATATATATATATATATATAATCTAAAATTGGCAAGCTCACTTAATTATACTCATTATTCCTTTAGATCTGGAACCCAAACAAATGTAGATGAGGTCTTTATTTTAAACAGTTCTTATTCAAAAATAAATGAAGTTTCATAACGTCATGCCCACTATCAGACCATAATGCCCTTTTTTAACCTTACTGTGAGAAATGACGCGTTAATATTTTGGCAGAGAATTCCAGCTTATATAATAAAAATTAAAGGCTTTAAAACTCTTTTTTTAACTGAAGTGAATACATTTGTGGAGATTAATAACAATGGTGAGGTAACAGAGACCATACTATGGGATGGATTGAAGGCTTATTTGTATGGCAGAATTAAGAATTGGTATCTTTTAAAAAGAAAAGAATGAGATGGGGAACTATTAGAGTTGCAAACTAAAATAGATAGTCTAAAATCAAAATTAAAACCCAATGACAGGCATGCACATATGGAATTATCAAACCTAAATCAAAAACACATAGAAATAATAAATCACAAAGTTGCCATAAACTTAGAAAGACTAAGGTTACAGTCATACTCTGTAAATCCTAAACACTTACATAAGCTGGCCATTAGAACCCAACAAATCAATAATTTAAATTGTATCAATGAAATCAAATGCACAGTTAAAAACTCCATAAAAAACAGCTGATTTAAATGGTATATTAAAGTGTTCAAAACATATTACAAACCGATTAATGACAGAATTCCATCTTTAGAGAATATTATAATAGATGAATTTCTATAAAACAATATCATTAATAAGTTATCAAAGCAACAAAATAATATACTAGATAAGCCAATATCACTAATAGAATTGAAAGATCAAATTAAGAATTTAAAAAATAATAAAGCTCCAGGATTAGATGGGATAATCCCAGAAATTTATTAAATCTTACTGGATACAACACTTAAAATCTTGTTAAATACATTTTACACAGTTAAACATAATTTAAGGGTCGCCCTTCTTGGAAATATTCTGTCACCCCCTATTTTAAAACAAGACAAAGATTTGCAATCATGTTCATCTTATCAACCTATCTCTTTACTAAAGATTGATTATAAAATATTTATGTCCATTTTGGCAAAGAGGTTAAATAATATACTGCCCAGTTTAATAGATTATGATCAAACAGGTTTCATTTTACATTGGATTTTACAAGACAATATTATTAAATTATTGTCTCTGATTGATATCGCAATAAAAAAAACAGCTTACTATCATTAGTTTAGATATTGATAAAGCCTTTGACTCTATTAGATGGTCTTACCTGCTCAAAAATTTTAAAGGATATAATGTTTCCCCAGATTTTACTAATCTAATATTAAAATCATACGATTCCAAAGTTTATGTTAAAATTGGGTCATGTTTATTGACATCATTTAAAATTTTAAAAGGCACTACACAAGGCTGCCCACTATCACCCTTATTATTTGTTCTATCAATAGAACCATTCACCACTTATATAAGAAATGACATCAATATAAAAAGATTTTCTTTAAACAGTGAATACTGTCCAAAAATCCAGTTATTTGCAGATGATATTTTTAACAAGTGGGGATAAAGATTCTTCTTTACAATATATCACAAAATCAATTAGTTTTTTTTTTAAAGAATCTCAAGTCTAAAATTTAATCAATGCAAAACTGAAACTCTATTAGTTAATAAGAAAGTTAATAGAAATTTACAAGATTATACAAATTTCAATTGGGAAAATAACTCATTACAATATTTAGGAGTTACCTTAAAATCAACCTGGAAAGAGACAGTTCTTCTAAACTATACCAATTTATTAAACATAATCTCTAATTTAACTAATAACTGGAATAAAATGTTTTTCTCTATGGAGGATAGACTTGCATTGATAGAAAAGGGTTATTTTACCAAAAAAATTATTCTACACGCAATCCCTAATTTTAACTCCTCCCAAAAAATTCTTTAAGTAAATAAATGCCTTATTGCTTATGTTTCTTTGGTTTCCTCAAAAGCCAATGATAGCTTTTAATTGGCATGTTAGAGCTTGGGATAGTAATGGGATTGGATTTCCTAACATTGACTTGTATTCAAAATCTGCTATTATTAACACAATATTACACTGGCTAACCTCTACCTATGTTTCAAGCTAGAAACAGTTACATGAAGTATATATAACTTCTAGCAGCAGTAATGAAACACAAATAAACCCTTCATTAGATATTAGCAAAATGTATTGGATACTTCGTGACTACTGTATATATAACAAGAAATATAATCATTTCACCTATGGTATAAATCAAATCTTCTGTACCTTCAGAAGTATAATAAAAAGTAACTACAGTGTTAAACAATTATTTTTCTTATGATTCCAAGATGGCTGCTGACTAGATTGGTCCCTATTCTCTGAGCTCCTCACAGATATTTAAATTCTAGTGTTTTTTATAACTTTATATCAAACTTTTTCCTCAGTTTTTTTCAAAAACCATTTTATAAATCCTTCTCTACGCATTTGGATTATTTTTGGCTTGTAACTTCTGATCCTGGGACTTATTTTACCTCAGAGCAGCTCTGATAATACAACTATTGGGCCACCTGCTGCTTCAGGCTATTCCTGATCCTGACATCCTGTCAAGTGCACTTCATTCCGGAGCATGGCTACAAAATCTGACTCCATGGAGACTCAAACCACAAAGGCCAAATTTTCTACAATGCTCTCTCCTGAAAAAGACTCCAGTTCAAAAAGATTAAGGACATCCAAACAATCTACTGAAACTTCCAAAGTAAGTAATAAAGACTTAATTGACTCAAACTTTTATTTAGAGGAATTAAAAGTAGCATTAAAACCTATCCAAAGTGTTATCCAAAACTTTTCAGAACAGTTTGCAGGTTTTAGTAAAACTTTGAAACAAATAAATGACAGAATGGACATGATAGAAAATAGAAATACAGCTCTAGAGATAAAAACTGATACTTTGGAAACTGTTCTTAAATCTAAACATAAGATTATTTCTGATATACAAACTAAACTGCTGGATTTGGAAGCCAGAAGTAGAAGAAATAATATCATTATCCGTGGCTTGCCAGAATCTTATGACAATAAATATTTATTATCTGTGACTAAAGACATTTTTGAAGCACTGTTAAACTGTGAAACATCCTCAAAAACTATAATTGTAGAGAGAGCACATAGAGCTTTACGTTCCAGACAAGATGCTTCTACACCAAGGATTATCTACACTAAATTATTAAACTTTCAAGATACTTTCCAAATACTGGAGACAGCGAAAAGTAAAAAACAATTTATATGGAAATCTCACAAACTGTCATTTTCCCAAGACCTTCCTTCTCAAATAAAATTAAACAGACAAAAACTTGCACCTTATTGTGCTGACTTGATAAAAAGAGGAATAAGATTCTGTATGTCTTATCCAAATACTTTGTCTTTTATTGTTAATGAAAAAAGATTTGTGTGTTCTGAACCAAAAGAAGCTAATGACATTTTTGTTAAAACTTTTAAAAAGTTACCAGACAATGTGTCATAATATGTCACTCTGAATGAATTTTAAAATATGTTACATTACAGTCATATTTCAGGTCCCAAATCATTTATGTTGGTTATCATCTAACTATATTTTTCTTTCTCCCTAATATGGTAAACAGAAATGGAGTTATAATGACATTTGGGACCAACAAAGTATAATATACCTTACATTCATATTTGTGTACAGTCATGAGATATGTAGTCAGGTTGTCTTTATTTGTTTGAAATGTCATATAGCTATTTTTTTTTGTTTTTTCTCTCATTATTCATCAAGAAAATCCGGTTTCTTTTTTAATTTGTGATAGTAAGATTCCTTTGCAGTAATGCGATTAATGGAGGGAGAAATGTGCACATCTCGAGACCTTCAGAAGAGAAAATCTTCTCCTGAAGCACCTACTGTAACTGTGTACAGCACGCACCTTCTAGGAATGCTCCGAAGATGTGGGTGACGTCATCAGTCAATGCGAGCAGCTGGTAGTGCCGCATATGTAATGGTGTAACATAAATAGACTGTAAGCAACGGAAAAGCATTTTCTCCAATGTACACACTGTTCGTTTTACAGTAAAGTTCCAATCTGCATTTTTTACTTCAACGATGATTACGTGCATCTAGTTTATAAGGATTATCCATATTTTTCTTTTTAACTCACAAACCCGAGTAAAGACACTCGTTCTCAAGCACAGACATATGTTCATTCTTTAAGGCAGGTTAGATTTATTAGCTATAACCTTATAAGAGTGAAATAACAATCACAACCTTTCTAAAGTTATAGTAATATTAAATAAGGTATTTATGCTCCGCTGAGCGCTTGTTTATTTAGAAACTTGACATATTTTAACAAATATAGTGTGGGGAGAATATTCATTAATGATATGTTAAAGAAAATATCTCAATCGGCTGTTAATTTAGTTAGCTTTAAATTTCAGATTGATGGCTATATTATATATGTTATGTATGTCTTGACTGAGTGTATAAGATTTTGTTCATTTAGTTTTGGATTGGCAAGGGAGTCGCAGAAGAAAATGTGCCACTAGATGGCGACAAATTACATGCTTTACACAGTAAATGCTGTGAGATATTACACATACTAACAGTCTTGTCAGTTATGCATTCATTCATATGGATTTCAAGTATAAAATCTATCTCATAGAGAAAATATTTGTCACATTAGAAGTAATTTTAAACAAATATACTTTAATTTCAATACTTCTTATAATAACTATTTTTAAATGGATTCCAACAAAGTTATAATAGTTAATTTTATGATTATAGATAGGTATGTAATCTTGTTTTGTTTTAATCTACATATAATCATCTTTTTATATATAACTAAATTGTTAGCTTATATTTGATTTACTTGCAGTGAACTTCTTATAGGATTATTAATTTAGTCAATAAGGTGATTATATTGGTCTTTTTATGGTAATATATGTTACTTTAAACAAATTTGGCTGTTATTATAAAGGTTCATTATATGGATATGTTAAGTATTTGAGGAAATACATTTATCACTATATAGTTTTTTACCTAAAAATAAGAGCTTGTAGTTAATTATTTTAAGTAGGGATTGAATATGTTGGACATCTTGAGTTTAGTTTGTATTGTAAATAGGTTTAGTAATATATTACGGAGTTTAATTTTTGTTAGGTTAACATTGAGTATTCTATCTACAAATTTTATACTTTTACGACTTAAAATTTCATTATTTAATATAGTTACATTCCATTTTCCTTTATCATTTGGTGTTTAGTGGGTAGGCACCAGGGGTAGGATAAAGGTTATATATAATTCTCATAATACTTTTGATTCTATTTTTCTTTTACAAGAATGTCTTATTAATGTGATGTCATTTTTAAATACAGCTCACTTAAAATCTGTTTTTTCTAGCTTTTTCAAATGTAAGGATATAAATGTGGTTTGGACTCTAATCTGTGGTTCCAGGGCAATATCAATAACAATGGTAAGCCTAAAATATGGCATTTGACTTAATTTTAGATTCATGGAATGTTAGAGGTATTCAAGACAAAGCAAAAAAGTCATTGCTGTTCCATTTGATTTTCAAGTCACAAGCTAATATTTGTTTTATTCAGGAATCCCATATTCCTCGTCTTGATTGGGATAAAGAGAGTAACAAAAAGTGGATTAGGAAGATTATAGCTTCAGGAGATTCATCAAATTCCAGAGGAGTAGCAATAATTATCAAGCAAAAATTTTTGGGGAACATTGTCAATGAGAAATATGATAATGATGGCAGATGGTGTTTTTTTACTTCTTCCATTAAGGGTCTTGATAAACCTCTTTTAGTTTTAAACTTATATGGCCCATGTAATGCACAACATTTGTTTATTTTAAAGATTCATAAAATTCTCACATCTTATAAAGACCACTATTTTATAATAGGTGGGGATTGGAATGCAGTAATAAACCCAGAAATTGATCGTTCTCGCTCTGTTGTCTTCGACAACTATCAATCAACTAAGGCCCTTAATGATTTGATGGAAGATTATAGTTTAATGGACCCAATACACACTGTTAAATTCCCAAATAGAAGTGATACTTACGCATACTACTCTAAATGTTACCATTCATGGTCCAGATTGGATTTCTTTTTAATTTCTGATTCTATTTCAAAATATATTTTAGATTTTATTATTGAACCTAGATTCTTTTCTGATCACTCAAGAATTTTATTAAATATAAACATAAATAATAATACTAAAAATAGAAGTAATATATACAAATGGTCTTTAAATAACAATTTATTACAAAATGAAGAAATTTGCAAGCAATGTTCTGAAATTTTACAAGAAATGGAGACCAATTTGGAAACATCAGATATCCCTTATGACATACAATGGGCAGCTTGTAAATCTAGATTAAGAGGTTTATTTATCAGTAAAGCGTCCTATTTTAAAAAACTTTACTTTAAGAAAGAAGAGTTCTTAAAATCTAGGATTCTATCCTTGGAAAAACAACTTAGAACGAAACATGATTATTCTATAGAAAAACAAATTTTGGAAGGCCAAAAAGATTTAATCTTACTCCATCAACATAATCTATCTTTAGCTGAACAAAAGCTATTAGCGTTATATTCAGAATGGGCTCAGGTTCCCTCTAAATTACTAGCTAGAATTATAAAAATTGACGTTAATAGACCTAATATAACAGCTATGTCTTATAACAATAGATTATATAACACAGATGAAGAAATTATTCAACTCTTTACTACTCTTTTTACTGATCTATACTCAAATTCGCATAATAATGGTAATGAGAACAATATAGAGACCTTCCTAGAAACTCTGCAATTTCCTAAACTAAGTGATAGCCAACAGAGTTTACTTTCAGCACCTATATCCTTACAAGAAATCTCAGATGCTATTGACAATCTCAAATCAGCTAAATCTCCGGGTCTGGACGGATTCATTCCGGAATTCTTCAAAACCTTTAAAATAGTAATTCTTCCTTTTCTTTTCAAGGTATATAACTATATAAGACTTAATGGCATCACAGATGTTCATTGGAATACATCTAAAACTATCCTAATTTTGAAAAGCAATAAAGAAAAGTCTAACCCAGCTAACTATAGACCCATTTCTTTAATAAATGTAGACATTAAGATTCTATCTTCTATCTTAGCTAATAGATTGAAAAAAAATTTACCCTCAATTATCTCTAAAGATCAATCTGGTTTCATGTCTCGCAGACATGCTTGGGACAACACACTGTCCTTGGAATCTATCATTCACCTCATTAAAAAAGACGCAAACCCATTATATGCACTGATTATGGACGCATCAAATGCTTTTGACAGAGTTTCTTGGAATTTTCTTTTTCACACCATGTCTTGCTTTAATATTCCTTCATTTTTCATAAACTTTATTAAAATATTATACAAAGATATGTATACCAGAATCTATATTAATGGTCTTTTTTCTTCTCCTATAAAGATCACTAGAGGAACAAGACAGGGATGTCCGCTTTCTCCTTTTCTCTTTAACATTTATTTAGAACCTTTATTGCTATATATTATTCAAAATACTTTTCACAATGTCCCTAGGGTACTTAATACCAAAATTTATTTTTCAGCTTTTGCTGATGACCTAATAATATATTTTCAATCTCCTATTTCTGACCTTAGAAAAATAACTAACTCTATTAATTACTTCTCTTCAGTTTCGAATTATCTTTTAAACTCTTCCAAAACCTTTATATTTCCTTTAAACCATCAGGTACATAATACATGTCTGTTTTTCGATCATCAGTATCAGTTTACCTATAATATAAAATATTTAGGTATCAATCTAGAGCATAATAACAAATCATCTTCTCAAAATAATATATATAAAGTTTGGAATTTGTTGTTATCTGACATAAACAGATGGCAGCTTCTAAATCTTTCGCTCCTATCTAAAGCGGCGATAATTAAAATGAATATTTTGCCTAAATTCCTTTATCAATTTATGTCATCTGATCAGGTAATTCCGAAATCTTTCTTTGATCAAGTAAATAAGGCACTGGCCAAATTTTTATGGTTCCCCAAATCTGCCAGAATTTCATACTCCAGATTATTAGTCTCTAAGGACAAAGGAGGACTAGGTCTTCCTAACTTGTATCTCTATTATCTGATAGTTTCCTCCAATAAGCTCCTCACCATATCTAATTTCAAAACTATTAATCATATAAATCACTCTTTATGGATAGAAATATGGTATAAATACATCATTTCAAAAAATATAAATCCAGCTGCTCTTCCCTTTATCTCTTTAGACAATAGCTATACCAAAAACTTATCTATCTTTATTAAGCAAAAAATTATTGCCTTTCAAACATTATTAAATTTCTGCAATTTAGATAAGATTTCTCATTATATGCAACCTCTTCATCTAAACCGAAACATAATGATTGATAATAAACCTTTTGATTTATCAAAATATCCCCTTATAAAAAATCTAAAAATTGGAGACATCTTGAAACATCTTGACCTTCCTTTACCTGTCTGGCGTGAGTCATTGAAAGTTAATTGGAACTATTCACCTATTCTTCGTCAATTAAGACAAATAATCAAAAATAAGTTTTTGTGTATTGACCCAACAGAAATTCAAATAAATAATCTCAACTCAATTATTAAAATGATATCTTCATCAAATAAAATGCTCTCAAATTCATACAAGTTGATAAAAAGCTTAATGACAGTAAACAAATGTCTTTTATCTAATACTTGGCTAAATTATAATCCTAAGATCTCTGAGTCTCAAAAACTATTGGCTATCAGACATACAAAGGAATTTATCCCTTTCAAAAAACTATTATATACCCAATTAATGATTTATAACGATGCCTATTACACCCCCTATAAATTAAATAAATTCAATCCAAACAAATCTTCATCATGCTCTTGTTGTTACCATCCTCAAGCCGATATACTTCATATTATGTGGTATTGTCATTTTTCTCATAGATTATGGACATCTCTGAAAGTCAGACTACAAAGAATGGGATACCATAAATCTACGCTATCCTGGGAATTTGCCATCTTACATATTCCTTTAACTCATCTATCAAAATTAGACACTCATGTTATCATTTTTATTTGCTCTTTAATAAAACTTTACATTACACAAAATTGGCTCGATCGTACCAAACTAAATTGGATATCCTTTCAAAAAATGGCTTATTCATATATTGATGCACAGGGGAACATAGTTAGAAGTCCAAAAAAAAAGGCATTAAAGAAGCTGGTATTGGAAAAAGTATTAAATATTATCAATAGTTAAAGTCATCACATTGATTACTGCTTCATGATGGTATTTTTCTTACAGTGTTTTCTTTTTTTCTTTTTTTCATTTCTTTTTATCTGTGCAGGTTACCTAACATGTATATATTGTATATATTTAGTAATGGTTTATTATTATTGTTATAAGTAAACTCTCCTAGATGATCGTCTTTAAGATATGAGTTGTAATATGCCTATTCAATTCTACATATATGTACAAAACTCTTAAACGTCTATTTTATAAAATGAATAAAAATTTTATTGGAAAAAAAAAATATATTTTTCTTATAGTTCCCACTGCTTACACTCCAGAGTGTTTAGAGTATTTTACAATCATAAAATATTAAATATCAGACAATAATTAAAAATGTTGGTGCCAATTCCTAGATAAAAACAAAATTCAATCAATATATTTTCTTTAAGCGAGATGCAACATTAAACAAGATAATTGATTATCCTTCCAAGCTTTACAACAGTTCATTGAATGTAAAGTGAGACTATCAATAAACTCAGATATAGAGTCTATACCAATACTATATCAAATGGCAAAAAATCTATATGTGCTGGATAAATGCTTCACCAAACACCACAAAGAATAAAGTCCAGCAGAAATCAATATGGTGAAACAAAACCAGGCTATCTTCATAAAACAAACAAGTTTTATTTGGACAAACAACCATAAGTGCTTTTGCAGTACTTAAACTGCTTTTTCAGATGTATAAAATCACCACCATGCCTTCTCATTTATACAGGTTATCTTAAGATCATGTGATACAGAAACAGTCACCTGAGCCAGTATCAGTTCTTAGTCTAATTATCCATTTACTCTCCAAAGACTCAGTTGCATTGCTTATGTCACCCCCTCTCAAACCTATCTCTATCTTGCCAATAACCAAAAACTTAAACTTCTGTTCAAAAGAGATATTTTCATCTAATCCACCTTTAAATAAAAATAAAAATAATAAAAAGTATTCCAGTGGTAGAAGATGCAGAAGTAACATTTTCTAAAACTTCTGAAGGTATAACTAATATTATTAAGAAACACTGGAAGATTATGACAGCGAACCCAGAAATAAAGAAAATAATTGGGGAGGTCCCAAGTTTTGCTTATAAGAAGAAAAAAATCTTTGAAACAGATGTTATGTTATCCTAAGCATCTAGTAGGATCTAGTAAAGTTGAATATAAGAAAAATGCTAGTAATTTTGTGACTAGACCATGTCATAGTTGCAATTGTTGTGAGTATATAGATAGTTCAGGAGAATTTTTACATCCAGGTCAAGGTAGACTATATTGGTTTAGTGTTGAGGCTACATGCACTAGCATGCATATAGTATATCTAGCACATTGTTTTATAAAACAAAAAATGTTATGTAGGAAAGACTAATGGATGTCTGAAGGATAGAGCAAGGGAGCATTTATGCAACATCAGGAATGGTTCTAGAAGTAATGCCCTTGCTAAAATTTTGGGAGAAACCTCTTTTGAACACAAGTTTAAGTTTTTGGTTATTGGCAAGATAGAGATAGGTTTGAGAGGGGGTGACATAAGCAATGCAACTGAGTCTTTGGAAAATAAATGGATAATTAGACTTAGAGCTGATACTGGCTCAGGTCTTAATGATAATGTTCTGATAAGACCAATGTTAAAAGCATGTCCACTTCTTAGGTAAAATGATAATTTGTTTATTATTTCTGTTTAGAATGATATATACATATTCTCTATATGTAGATATTTTATAGTTTTTAGAATACTTTGTATAGAGTGTAGTTTTGTGCCTTTAAAGGGTAATTGTTTCTGTATTACGTGATCTTAAGATAACCTGTATAAATGAGAAGGCATGGTGGTGATTTTATACATCTGAAGAAGAAGTTTAAATACTGCAAAAATGCTTATGGTTGTTTGTTTGTACCAGCACTGTTACAACTCTTTATGTGCAGTAACTCGATGAACATTGAATATAAATTGTATATTTCTTCTATATACAAAATCTTACATGATATATTTTTATCCTTTGATTTAGGCTTTTGGAATTATTCTACAAAGGTTAATAAAGAACCCTTATCATCTGGTAATAGGAAACAGTTATTAAAGTCTGTGAATAGCACTACGTCTCTATATTGTTATTTACATGGAAATTTCTTCATAGAAGTTTTTTTACTCCCTATAAAGTTGCCATTATTTCTAAATGTAATAAAATTAAATGTTGGAGATGTGGTGAAACTTTGGAGGCTAATTGACTTCATATGTTCATTGGGTGTAGAATTCTTTTGCAATTTTAGAATAATTGTAGATATTTTGCAAAGAATTTATGATCAGACAATTGTCAAATTACTGAGTCCTTGCTATTATTTAATGTTCCTATTTCAAATGTAATTCCTAAATATCAGATACCTCTTCTTTGGTCAATTCTGGCCATTGCTAGGAAAATAATAACATTGAATTGGAAGAATAAGCAAGAACTCTTATTCACTGATTTTATAAGATTAGCTAAGTGTCTTTGTAAAAAAAAGAAATGCAAACCAATTTCATCAAAACATCTAATATAACTCATAAAAGATTAGCCTGGCAGAAACTGCAAGTTTTATGAGAACAATTCTAATGCTGTGTATAATGTATACTGTTCTTGTCATGGATGATTGCATATAGTTATTACTAGTAGATTATTTTGTTGTTTTCTTCATGTCTGAATTGCTCTGGTTGTTAATCTGTGGTTGTAAAATCAAATAAAAAGTTGTTGGGGAAAAAATAAACATTGATTTCTTACTGTTCCTTTATCAGACATATAGCAAAGTGAAAACACTATAAAACAATGAGCAACTAGGCTTAGCCGTGAAGTTATAGGATCTCCTCTCCTGCTTGGGAAGTAATTGAAAGTTACTGTTACATTTGCTCTGAAATAATTTTAATTACCTAGTAGTTACTCAACTGCATAACTGTAAGATGATATCTGGGCACCCATATCTTGTTTTTGATTTACTACTACTTTTGTATTTATAAGACTATTATTATTGTGAAGATTTACTTTGAGGTGTTTGCTGTGTGAGTAATATGACTTCTCAGTGGAAGGGAGCATCTGCTCCATTGCTTGGTGTCTCAGTTCAGTAAGGTATGATGGTACTAAAAGAGGACACACCTTTTCCTAAACTCCTGAAATTAAGTCATATTCCTCCCTAACCTATGATGGCATCACTGTGTCACACACACACACACACACACACACACACACACACACACACACACACACACACACACACACACACACACTTTGCCCTGAATTAATTAAATATATCCAATGCAGCAGGGGCCAGCCAGCAGGGACAGGTAGAATCTTATGTCCTAGTAAGAGTCTTTTTTACGAAAAAAAGATTGCTACTATTACATGAACATGGCTGTAAATGTCACAGCAGTTTCAGCATAACAGGGAGGTAAGATATTGATGAAAGTCTCTCAAGACTTGTTGCATTTAGACAAAAATAACAGTACTGCAATGTCATGTGATCAGCAATATAAGATGACCCTGTCATTTGTACAGTGGCCAAGATACTCTGACCCTTAACTGGATCTTTACCAGAGGAGTGCTTGCTTGCATTTAAGAATGAAGGACAAGGAGAAAGTGTGATTTTTTTGGGCTGAAGCCTGCAATATAGCACAAGAAAACAATATAGAAGTTAGACACTTGAACTCTTTGTGGAGTAAACTAAGAGGAAGAAGTTACACAATGCAAAAACTAAGAGGAGAGAGTTACAGCAGTACAATAAAACATTTTAAAAAATGTGCCTTCTCTTACATCTACAAAGGATAGGGTAAATAGCAAGCTGTAAAACCAACAAAGGTGAAACTGCAAATGTTATGAAGTTCCTACAATGATGACAGATTTCTCATCTTCCACTCTCTTATACACAGTTCTTTGTTTCTTATCATTTTTTAGATCTCACTGCTTGCTTAGTCTGGATTGTGTTAAACAGATCCTGTCATTAACAAAAATAATGTGTTGGCAGCTCATTGTTTGTATAGTGGGGGTGAAATTCCATTTTGTATTCTGTAATTTCTTTATAAAGTGTTACAGTTCTTTCCAAAGTAATGAAAAATGTCACTTAATGCTAAAAGGAGGTCATGTAAAAGGCAATGCTGTTCTCCCATTTTATTTGGCAGCCATTTGCTGAAGCTAAGAAAACCTTGACCAGCACAGATGTTTGCATATATCTTTGTCACAACTAACACGCTAGTTGATTGGCTACATTAAATGTCCTTATATTGCATCTGCTCTTACTTTGTGTCCTGAATTATGGCTGAAAAGGGGACAATGGATTATGACACGTACTTGACAAACAAAAGATAAATAAAATAAATATAAATATCTAGATAATGATACCGCTTTCAGAAATGTGTAAGGGTGTTATACAGTCCTTTGGTCATCAGGTATTTAGACTTGGTGTGTCCTAGTGAACAGGGAAGAGTGAGTTCAAATCCCAACTAGGTCACTGGGAAATTCTTTAGGTCAACAGCACATCTTACAGGTTAGAATCGTTGTTTGTTAGTTTTGTCATGCATCAAGCTTGAGTTTAATTCTCAAACACTTGACTGTTGAAAACACTGTACATAGGTCCTAGTAACCTATGAAAACAGACAGCTCTATTTTGTGGCCAATAACCTTCTAAGAAAGAAAATATTACAAAAGGGAAGGAATTAATTGGTACACAATTATTGAAACCTTTCAGACATACTAATCATTTATTTTATTTTGTCAGGCTAAACAAAGGTCTTTTCATGTTTAGAAAGACAAAACAACAAATATACAATGTGCTCAAGGCATGAAAAATGCAGAAGAGGTAGTTAACATAAACTAGCATGCGCATTAAAAGTACTGCACTGCGCTAATGCATCAGCAGCATATTGCATGCATTGTATATAACTGGCATTTAAAAATGCAAACAAGCGTGGTTCTCCACTTTCCTTTTTTTCCAGCAGCTGGCAAGCATAGGGGCAGAAGTTAGAAGCATTAAGCTTACCGAGAGCAAGGACATTCAGAAGCCTTGCATTATTGCAAGGGCGGTGCAGTGGTGCAGCGGTTAATGCTGTCACCTCACAGCAGGAGGTTCTCTGGTTCGATTCTCAGCTGGGGTGCCTTCTGTGTGGAGTTTGCATGTTCTCCCTGTGTTCGTGTGGGTTTCCTCCAGCTACTCCGGTTTCCTCCCACATTCTAAAGACATGCTTCTGGAGCATTTCTCCCTGGGCCCCCGCTGAAAACAGGATCTGTGGAACCTAGTCGGACTTTCCCGGTCAACAAATGTTAAATAAAAAAATAAAATTTGGACTTGGCTGCTAGTTAAAGTCTTTGTAATAAACAGTTTGTGTTTGTGGTACCTGAGAGCCTGATGACACCAAACCACAACAAAATGACATGAAGTACACTACAATGAAAAGTGACTCAGCTGAAGCTCAGTTTGTGACTTAGTTCCAGGGATTATATGCCAGTACAGGTGCTTACAGTGGGGGAGGGCATATTAAGACTGTGGTCCCTTTAAAATTTAAGAATGGTGGTGGTCAGCAGTGTGGTAGAAGCACACATGGGAAAAGAATGTTAATGAGAATGAGAGCATCAAAGGGGAGATAAATAAAGGAATGCTGCGAAGTTGGGAATGTTGCCATGCTGTGTCAGAATCCTAGGTAATAATAAGTCAAATGCACACATTGCTTATTGAAAAATAAAACAATGCAGGCATAGAGATTAGGGCTGAAATAATGTTACATGGATTTGGGGTGTTCAGGAAGTTTGAAGCAAATAGGTACGAGGGAGGGCTGGCAATGTGCACAGTGAACGAATCAGAGGATGAGGAGGAGAACAAGGAGGACCTATTAGGTCTGATGACCTCATAGATGGAGCTAAAGGCTGGGGAGTCCGGATGGCTGGATACATTGTGTGGACCACAAAATGAAAGAAGGAAACAGAATTAAGGGTAGGTAAAGAGAAGAATCACTGTAACTTCCAGTAAAATGGAAGGTAATCATGCCCAAGGTAAGATGGGGTGAAAGGAGGAGTAGATGGTGGCAGCCATGATGAGTGCCAGGTTAGAACAAGTGAGGATCTCAACCAATTAGCACCAGCATACAAGGAAGGGAGTTGAAATAAGGTAGCAACAGGCAGCAGTGATGATCCTACTGCAGCGGTTCCCGATCCCTCGGCAGAATTAGGAACAACAATAATGCACAAGTGTGGAATTATGGGAGAACAAAAGTTAACATGATGGAAACGTCAGTGAGGAGGACTAATGATGGTGTGAGGAAAAGACAAAAATGGAAGATGGGTGGAGTACATTAATGGATTAACCAATGAATAATTGCTTATTCAAGGAGAAGATGGAATTGTAGCAAGCTGAAACAGCCAGCAATAGCTAATAAATAACAAGGTAAGGGCACTATTACAGCAAATAAGGAAAATATAAAAAAATAAATTCTTACCAATTATTGAGGGGTGATCTCTGCCTGACCTACAAGGCAGTCTCTGACCCAGCCATGGTAGAAATGTTGCATATTCGCAAAACTAACTGGACGAGGGTCACCATCTCCAAAGATCTAAACCTGATCTCTGATATGAATAGATCATGCTGGAGAGACAAATATGTGTCCCAGAGATTGCCCCTCCTCTGGAATAGGCTTCCTGTTAATGTGAAGCAGAGCCCTTCCCTGACCATCTTCAAGTGCAAAATAGGCCAATGAATGGGAGATTGCAAAATCACTCCTGATGTGATGCCCACGTCCCTTATAGATAGTCTATAAAAATTGTCAAAAACTGACTTGCTGACCCTTGTTATCTTTTCCCTAGGGATAGAAAATTGGGTAAAATCTAGGTAAAACTGGCTAGGCTTGTAAGGGGTCTGAGACGTTAGCCTAGTAATCTCCAATGAACATATGAATCTATGAATACTGGCAAGAAGAAAGGAAGAAGGGCAGATGCAATCATTAAGAAACAAATTAGCAAATGCAAACATAGGGATTACATTTGTTACATCAGAAAAAGATTGACATGGTGATATATACATTTACTTATATGTTTGCAGAAAGGAAATTCTGCTAGAGGCTGAAGTAGTAGGAAAATGCAAAGCACCAAGAAATCAGGTTAATGAAGTAGCTGTGGTTTTTGTGATCCAGTACATTTCCTCTGTACTCCATGTCTTTAATCAATACTGCCTAACAAAAATCAGCACAAAACTGACAACCTGACTGCATAAACACAAAAATCACTTGTACTTGTAGTAGTACAGTTATTGTGCAAGTGCCACAAAAGGTGCACCCCTCATATAGGGGGTTTCACCTTTTAACTGTTACTTTATTATTCTCACTCTGAAATCACCAAACCTTGAAGAAATGATGATTAGTAACACAGTAAAAAAAAAAACTTTCAGTGTTTTTCTGAGATGCTAAAATCTGAAATACTGCAATTGCAAAGAACAGAGAAATAAACTACACCAGAGCACTAGCACATTACTGATACACAGAGCAAGCAACACATGAGTGCCTACTACAGTGAGCTGCAAGGCTCAAGCAGCAGTGATATAAGGGACCTCAGACGATTGTCACTGTTGAAGTGACACCCTGACCCCATGTGCAGAAATGGGAAAAGGGGTTGAGGATGGATGGATGAATGTTCAACACCAGTATGTTAGCAGAGTTTTTGTTTTGATGTTTCCAAAAGAACTGAGATGCAGGGTACCAGCTCAATAATGGAAGGGAAAAGCAATAGGGAAAGATGTAAAGATGATGAGGTTACTAAGAAAAATGACCCTCAGGGGCTAAATGGGGCTGCACAGCCTCTCCTCAGGTATAGGAGAACTGCCAGAGGATGACAGGGTGATAGTTGCCATAGGACTGGAGAAGGGTAACACACATGGCCCCCTTGCACAAAGAGGGGTGCAGGCATATCTCTGCAGTTGCAGCTAGTCAGCCTTAACATAGAAAATAGTAGGGAAAGACTTTTGGAAGGTATGTTTGCAAACTTCCTAAAACAAACTTTTTTATCAGATAAGAGACAGCATGGATGTGTTCAGCACAGCTTTTGTCAGTCTGAACTGAACTGATTCTATGACTAAGTCTCCACCATGGCTGATGAGAGAAATCTAGCAGATGTATAGTTCCTCTGTAGTACAGTTTTAGGCACCAGTGAAACTAATGGTATGTGTCTGGAACCCAGACAAGTGATATAAATCGGGAAATGGCAGGCCTGATGAGGGAGGGTAGCAGTTAGTGAAAACTCTCAAGTGAGGAACTGGTGATTAGTGAGGTACCACAGAAACTGCTGTTTGGAATAGGTATGTTCAACATAAGTGTGTCAGATATTACAGTGGAGATAGACAATTAGGCCATCTTCTTCATAGATGACACCAACATTGGAACTTTGTTTAAAAACCAAAGAAGCCTTCCGTTTGACCTAATAAAGCTTGCAGGATTATTGGGAGATGATAGCAGGAGCTCTCTACAAAAACATGCAAGGTTATGTACATCTCTGAAGGGAGTCATATTAGTTAGGAGGAGTATCCCTTGGTTAGACAGTGGAATTCAAATATCTAGATGCTAAAGCATCCCGTAGGCTGAAACATGTTGTGCTGGTACAGGCAATGGGAAAGCAATGGCAAAGAACAAACAGATAAGTGAATATGCTGTCAGGGATGTGGACTCCGTAGAGGATTCTTGTCATCCACCCATTATGCAAGGCAGTAGCAAAGCCTCACCTGTAATAATGTACTCAGTTCTGGATATTACATCAAAGCAGCGACATCAAGCTGGATGAGAATGAAAATGAAGTTTGGAAATATTACGTGAATGCAAGACTGAGATTGTGAAAACAAAGCCTCATAAAACTGGTAATGTGCATGTGTGAGAGAGAAAATAGACAGTAGCTACTGTGTGGGTGCCTTCATTATGAGGGAATTGCTTGATGGAACAGAGCTAAAAAGGAAGCACATTAAGAAAAAGAGGCAACTCCAGACATTTAAAATTGACAGCTAAAAGTATTGTTTCATGAAGAAAGCATTTGTAGAAAGGAATGGTGGAGTGAAGGTCTGTGGAGGGTAGCATCTAGAACAAATTACCATAAACAGCAAATTATCCTTTATCAACATAAAAAAATATTCATTAAAAAAAGAAAAAAAGAAAGAAAGAAAGGCTCACTCTGCTTTCAGGACCAACTTTATTTTGTGCCACTAAACAGAAACTTGCTGATACTCTGCTACTACCAAAATCTGCTTTGTCATACTATAATAATGGGAAACATAAAGATAAATCTATTAAACTTATTTATATCTACCTACAATAAAAGCAAGATTTGCATCGTCAGTCATCCCATACATATCACTACACTATCCTAAACAACTTAAAATGGATATTCATAGTAAATAAAATCAAGTATACACAAGTCATTACCCTTAAAGTGCAGTAATATAGTCGCTGATCTCAAAAATATGTTTGGCTGGTACTCTTTGCAAGATTGTCTAATCAATCAGTTCAGAAGTCAGTCTTTGTTAGACTGGTACCCAAGAAATCCAAACTTACTTCAAGCAACCATTTCTTTTCCATCTCCATTCTTCCCAGTCATGGTGAAATACTAGAAAAAATGATCTGCAGTGACCTAACCACATACCTACACCAATACAATGAACAAACAGCATGGCATCTGGGCTCAAAGGAGAACCCTAACAGCTCTGTGGACCTTAACTGATGACATACACATGAAAATGGATAAGGGAAACCTAACCAGGGCCATCTTCATAGATTTAACAAAAATCCCTTATTAAAGCCCTTATTACGTCCTTATTAAAATGGTTGAACACACAATATTAATAACCTACCTTCAAGACATTGGCATTAGTCTTGAAACCTCTGTTTGAAATATATCCTTCCTAACAGAACATTCAGTGTCAAAACTGACACCTCTGTGCCAGAGAAAAATGCAAATGCGCATTCTGGTGTCCCACAAGGGTCAGTTCTTGCCCTTCTACTTTTCTTAGTTTTTATAAACAAACTACCCCTTGACTTTCACCATCTTTGTCTCTTCTTATATGCAGATGACACAGTTATTTACAGAACAAGCCCTTTATACCAAGTCCATTTCAAACAGACCTACAGTTACTTAACAAATGGTTCATCTCCAGAAAGCTGCTCCATACCCCCCTCCCCAACAATAAAAACAAGTCTATGTTTTTGGGCAATAGCAAGAGACTCACAAAAGACCCTCACCATCTCACTATCACAGACTTTGACAATAATATTGGAAAAACAATACTTTCATTCATGTACCAAGGGATCTGGTTTGATCAGTCTCTCAGCTTTCAAGAGCACATTCAAAATCTCAGTATAAAAATCAACTCCATACAATGGGCTCAAAAATAGCATAATTCCTATCACTCCCACCTACAGCAGCCACTGACAAAGGCATCTTACTTGGTCAGCTGGAATGTGGCCTGCCACTATTTGCTGCTAACTCAAAAAAAATGGATTTTACAATGTTATCAAATAGAATCTGCTGGTTCATCACAGATTGTTCTAGAAATGGACATTACTACCTCACACTAACTAAAGCAAACTGACCAGCAGTTCAAGCCAAAGCTAGCCTACTACTCAATGTGCTCCTATACAAAATGCTTCACCAAGATACCCCTTCTCCTCTGGCAATGAAACTCATTACCTCAACAACAAAGATAACCTCAGATACCACGCGTCTACTGACCTTCACTCCAAACACTCTCTACTAAGCTTCATACCGTGGCAAGAGTTTTTTGTGCTTGCCCCAAAATTGTGGCAATCTCTGCCACACCCACTCACTGACATTACGAAATGCTCACATTACAGGCCTGAATTAGAATAGTACCCAAATGATCACTACATATGCAAATGCAATAATACAGGTGATATTACTTAATCATATTAGTAAAATGTTGCTCCTTCCATACATGTGCATGCCATAACAGACCCCGGGCATCCACTTCCTACTATATGGCTTTGTTGACTGTGCAGATTGGAAACTGAATTTGTAAATATGTACATAATTTGTTTCCTTCCCATCACTCGATCACTATCACTGTCTAACTCTAAATGTGTAACTGTCTAAATATCCACCAGCTCTGTTTCTTTCATATTGCACTGCTACTGTTTATCACCATTTTAACTACTCAAGTAACAAACATCCTTCTTTCTTTCCACACTATAACCTCTACAAAACCATTCAACAAAACTATACTTGCTCAATTATTTTCACCTGTAAATATCTAGTTATGATAACAATATTTCTACTATTATTAATTGCAACTTTAATATCTCACTAATGAAAATTAATGCAGCAATTGCATTGCTAGTAATTGTTGGCTGTACAGGTACTACAGATACTGTTGTATGTGCTTCTGTTATACATAACCCAGGCTGAGTCCCTAATTGGTATTTTGTGGTCAGTGCTCTACCCTGTTCAACAAAGTATAAATTAAATTAAATAAATTTCTCCTGAAACTTAATACAACCAATAATAAACTTGGTTACAGTGCTCCTGGCTTCGTGTTGTCAAACAGTTGAAAACTAGCTACCTCAGCAAAAAAGAGACAGTAGCAAGTTTTTCCTTATACAGACTCCAAAGCTTATCGTTTGCAAAAAGCTTTCTGACCCGTTTTATTTCATGCACCTCCACCAGAATGACTTAACCCTTTCCCTACAGAACTGTTTCACATTTTGTATGTAAGGTCACTTTCAGTACAGAGTGTAGGTTACTTATAATGAATATACTTACATGACGTATAAATAGAAATGCACACATAGTATAACTAGGAATACTTTTTGAAGTTGCAACTCA
>NC_056746.1:1169460766-1169528266 GCF_019279795.1 Protopterus annectens
GTAAGCTAGTTGACAACCCATCTCATGACATAGGGGTTTCTGTTCAGGCTGGTGAGTTGTTCTGTAATACCCAAGTGGGGAATGGTGTCAAAAGCCTTGGCGTGGTCAAGGTAGGCTGTGTGAACCACCTTTCCCTCATCTATGGCCTTGGTGACTGTCTCAAAGAAGTCAACCAGGTTTAGTAGGCATGATCTGCCCTTAACAAAGCCGAACTGGGTCGGGTCAAGTGTTTGGAGGTTCCCAATGTCTTTGTTAATGAGTTCCATGATGATGCACTCCATAGCCTTGCAGACCAGGCTAGTCAGGCTTATGGGGGCAATGGTTACCAGGGTCAGTTGTGGCCCCTCCTTTGTGGAGAGGAATAACTATTGCTGTGTGCCATTCTTTGGACACATAGCCTGTGGAGAGGCTGAGGTTGAACAGTGTGTTTAGGTGGGGAGTTAGTTCGTTCTGTAGTTCGTGCAAGATGCAGCCTGGGACACCATCTGGTCCCATTGACGCTGTGGTTTTGGCTTTTGAAAGGGCAGTTTTCACCTCTGCGTCCATGATTTTTGGGACACTACATTTTTCTGTTATTGTTGTGGGTCCTTTTAGAGGTGAGAGGGGGGTGAAGTTTGCACTGAATCTATCTGCCAAGATGTTGGCAATATTAGTAGGTTCAGTATATTTTGTGCTATTTTGCACTAGTTCAGTGTATATCTGTGAGTTGCCACTTAGATTCTTAACATAGCTAAAGAAGGCTTTGTGGTTATCTTTTGAATCCTTGGCTATTTTTCTTTCGAAGTTAGCCTTGGATGATTTCATGAGGGACCTTAGTTTCTTACTGATACTGATCAGGGTTGTCTTTCCTTCTTGGGATTTGCTTTTTTCTGAAATAGTTTCCTCCTTCTATTGTATAGCCTATTTATTGCAGGGGTCCACCAAACTGGTTTCCGTCTCTTAGAGGAGTGAGTCTTGGTTTTGCTAGGGATGGCATGACCCATGCATCCTTGTAGGTGCTCATAGAGTGCATTTGTAAAGGTTTCTGCATCTTGGGCAGTGTTATCCTTTAGTGTGGAGGCTGTGAAACTTACCATCTCTGTCTTAAGTAAGGTGAAATTTGCTTTAGAAACATTTTTACTGTGGTTTCCTTAGTTGGGGGGGGGGGGTGTGGACATCCAGAGTGATTAGTTTATGGTCTGATCTAACCAGTGACGGGTTGACCTCCGGTGTGGAACACCTGTCGCCCATGTTGGTGATGACCAGGTCCAATATGTTTTCACCTCTGGTAGGGGAGTTTACCAGCTGATCCAGGGCATTTGAGTTGATGAATTCCAGGAAGCACTGGGCCTGGGAATTTGTACTTGAGTAGTTTTCCCAGTGAATGCTAGGGTAATTGAAATCGCCCAATATCAGAGTGTTCAGCAGGACCTTCATGTTTTCCAGTGTCTCCAGAAAGGTGGAGTGGTGGTCCTGGGTCATGGAGGGTGATCTGTAGCAGGCCACAATTTGCATTGCAAATTTGCCCGATGTTAGCTGCACATGGATGATCTCAGAGGTATCATGCTGTGCCACTAGCCTGGAGGTGTAGGTATCCTTGATGAATATGGATGCCCCCCTCCTTTTGTGTTTCAGTCTGTGTTCTGTGGCCGAAACGTGTGGTATGAGTTGTAGCCCGGTAGTGCTGGGGTGCTCTCTGGAGCCTTGAACCAGGTTTCAGTTACTGCACAGATGTCGACATTCTCCATACTGAGAAGTGCTTAGAGCGCGTGCATTTTGAGATTTAGACTCATGGCATTGAGTAGCATAACCCTCAGCTTTTGTTAATTGTGCTGTTTACGGAGGTGGGTTTGACTTTTGAGCCTTGCCTAAAAAAGGCACTATGGGGGCAGCAAGAGCCTTGGCCAGTATTCGAAAGCCTAGGGGTGACAGTTGCAAGCTGTCCCTTGCGAAGCAATGTGGCTTGTCAAGCATGTCGTCCCAGGCTGACAGGCACTGGATCCCCTTTGAATGACACCAGAAGCTTAGCCAATTGTTGAAATTGATCATTTTTTTTCTTTATACTGAGGTATCATTCTAGGTGAGGGCAGGATGCTACTCAGGGTCAGGGTCATACCAGCCTGGGCTGCATAATCAGAGAGCTCTTCCATGTCTCTTTTCATGTAGTCCGGGGAGGTACGTCTCAGGTCATTCACACCAACATGAACAATGACAGAGTCATATTTGTACTTGTTCTGGAGTGACCTGAGTGCTTGTGTTATGTGGCGGATTCTGGCTCCTGAAAGGCAGCTAACAGTAACCTTCTGCTTGTCCAGCCTTGTGAGTGGGACGTCAGTGTGCCTGACTATAGAGTCACCTATTACTAATGTGTTAGGTATGTTATTTCACCTTAAGGGCTGTGATTTTGTGGCACAATGATTTTGTGTTTTATGTGTTGTCTGGTTTGTGACGGGAAGTGCAGGTTGTTTGGGTGTCTGCTTTGCAGGTCTCTGATGCTTTTGCAGGTTTTTATTTAGAGCCTCTGAGTATGATTTTGTGTATTTATGTGTATTTTTTGCCAGTGCTGTTTTAGTAAGTCCGTGTGCGGCTGCAGGTGTGGTGCAAGTGTTAATCTTCTCCTCTTGGCTGTCTGTTCCAGTCTTTGGTGGAGACAGCTTAGCTTCCAGTTTGGTTGTATAATTGCATCTCTCACATATGTTAGTGTTTTGTGGTAGGAGGAGAGGGTTGTCTGTGTACATGAGGCAGTTAAGAGCCTTAAAGTAGCTGATAAGGAGTCTGGTGGTAGTGATAACTACCTTAGTCTGGGGCAGAAGGGGGCATAGCCAACCTTTCCCAGATGTATGTGTGTCTGTGTGTGTAAAACAAATCTCCAAGAGTGTGTTTGTCAGCTACATGGGCAGGGACACAAAGCACTGGTTGGACAGAAAGAGCACTGGAGGACTTGGCTTGGAAGCCCAGCTAAGGAGTCAGCTCTATAGCTGTGGCAGTGGGAAGTATTATTCAGGATCTAGAGAAAAAGGGAGAAACCAGCCCCAGACTGACCGTGGTCTCTGTGTGCTCTTAAGGGAAATTGCACTTTACTGTGTGTGTACTTGTCATCTTCCCAGTGTGTACATTCCTCACTGTTGTCACTGGTGAGGATTGAGGCTCCTTGATTACTGGGCCAGTGTTGGGGCATCACATATTAATTGGTGGCAGTGGTGGGATATCCACATTGCATATTAATGGGTGGGAAGTGGAAGGATATCCACATCACATATTAATTGTTTTGCAGTAGTGATCCACATACTAGGACTCAGTGGTGTGGATGTTGAATTCCTGTAACCTGTAAACAGTTGTCACTAAGGAAGGTGTTTGTACTCTCAATCAGCCACACAGTGAACATTCAGAGTTTCATATCACAATTGTTTTATTTTTTGTTAGCTTAGTTAGTCAGGGAGATCAGGCAAGGATGTCAGCATAGGAATATGGCAAGCTGACAAGGAGCCAATTGGCTGAGATGTACCATGCTAAAAGGATTCATGCATGCCAACCTGACTAAAGCAAAAATGATTGCAGCCTTGGGCATAGCTCCATTATGGGTCAGCAATCCAGTGGACAATCAGACTGGCCTTGGGGTGGTACAACTCTCAGAAAATGGAAAGTTCAAGATTTCCACAGAGGACTTAAAAATCCATCTGGAATTGAAGAAAAACTGGAGGCCAAACATTTGAAAATAGAAGCAGCAGAGAGACTGAGACATCTGAAGGCTGAGGAAAATGAGAAACTGTGATGTCTGGCAGCTGAGGAGAATAAGTGGCAGAGGCATCATGAGAAGGAGATGCTGACTCTTTGCCAGGGTCATGAAGGTAATGGGGAAGGGAGTAACCAAACCCCAGAAGCAACAAAGGTCAGTAACTTCCACAACTTACAGAGGGGATAATTTTGATAGTTTCATTCATATGTTGAAAGGATATGGAAGCAGTATAATGTTGACCAAGGGCTGTGGATAAGGTTGTAACTGCTATTTCTAAATTACCTGATACTGCTTGCTTAAATTATAATACTGTTAAAATGTTTAGAGTGTTTTAAGTTAACACCTGAAGCTTATAGGAAAAAGTTTTGTGAGCATAGACAGAAGGCAGATGAAAGTGTATGTGAATATATTGCTGAACTACCCACTTATTTTCATAGGTACATCAGTAGATGTCTTGTCACCACTTCTGAAGGACTGACAGACCTTTTGGTGAGGGAACAAGCCCTTAGCACTTTGACTGAAGCCAAGAGAATCTGGTTAGCAGATAGGCAATATAACATAGCAAATGAGTTGGGAAAGAAGGCAGATCTATACCTAGTAAGCAGGGCATCACTGCACAGGAAAGGGATATCCAGTGCTGCTCATGGGTCTAAGGGAACCCATAGTGGGCAGCCTAAACCACCCTAACAGAGTCTGCCAGTAGCAGGGGAAGCCACTAATCCAGGTACACATCCAGGACCAAGGGTTAAATGCTTTAAATGCAAACAGTGGGGCCATGTAGCATATAGATCTCCATGGAGGCAAGCTGGGGAACAAAAGGTGGGAGAGCCAGTAAGTGGGAATGACAGAATGCCAGCAGTAAGTTGTCTTAAGACAACAAGGGTACCAAATTACCACAAAATGTTATATCCTATCATAGTAACAACAAGGGTACCAAATTACCACAAGAGGTTATATCCTATCTTAGTAAATGAGAAAGAGGCCACTGCTAAGAGAGACACAGTCTCTGACCTTACCATTGTGAAGCCTGCAATGGTTAAAGAGGGCACTACTTGCTTGGGCAGTCTGTTCCAGTTAGAGATTTAGGAGGGACCCCATTCCAAATACCTTTGGCTAGGGTTCACCTTGACTGGGAGGGTGGAAAAGGAAGTCAGCAAGTAGGTGTATTTGTGGATATCCCTGCAGATGTCCTGATAGAGAATGATTTTGATAATGCAGTACCTTGTGTGCATGCAGTGACATGCTGTCAAGCTTGGAGACAAACATGTGGGTCTGATAGCCTGAGGGAGACCCAAACAGACTGCAGACTTGAAGCCAAAGCTGGTGTGGTGGTTACTTCAGAGAGGGAGCTACCCTGTAGCAGTGAGACTGAAGGTGAGCCACAGCTGCTTGTGGGTACTAATGTTCCCTTGGACAGAGTGACTGCAAGAGCAGAAGTGAGTAGTAGTACCCAGGCTGACAGTGAGGCACCTTTATCATAGAGTACCAGACTTCCTATGGAAGGGAGCTAGCATGGCTTAAAAAGAGAGAGTTGAGACAGGCTCAGCTCTCAGACCCTCCATTACAAGGCCTGAGGGAGGTAGCCAGTGAGGCACCTGATTGTTAAGGAAAAGGGGAATCTGTATACTGGGACAAAGGGTTACTGTATAGAGAGTGGACCCCTGAGGGAGGGCTAGAGGGTGAGAGAATACAGCAGTCAGTAGTGCCCAGATCCTACCATCTGGCACTTCTAGACTTAGCCCATGATATTCCCTTTGAAGGTCATATGGGCATAAAGCATACAAAAGGGCATATTATGCAGAACTTTTATTGTCCTGGAATTTCCAGAAATCTAACAGGGTACTGCAAGACCTGTGAACAGTGCCAAAAGGTAGGTAAGGCAGGAGATAAAGTGAAAGCTCCTTTGATGCCTCTGCCTGTGATTGAGGAGCCATTTCAGAGGGTAGCTATGGACACTGTGGGGCCTCTGAATATCCCAAGTTCCACAGAGAAAAAGTATATCCTAGTGGTAGTAGATTATGCTACCAGATACCTTGAGGCATTGGCTTTGTCCTCCACTGAGGCAGAAAAAGGTGGCAAATGTTTTGTTAGAGATTTTAAGCAGGGTATGTTTCCCAAATGAAATACTGACTGACAGAGGTGCCAATTTCATGTCAGATCTGTTGGCTTGTCTGTGGAAGCACTGTTGGGTGAAGCACCTAAAGACCACTCCCTACCATCCCCAGATAATGGTCTTGTTGAGAGTTTCAACTCTACACTAAAGACCATTCTATAGGCATCTGCTAACAAGTTTAAGAGGGAGTGGGACAAATATTTGCCCCATATGGTTTTGCTTACAGGGAGGTGCCCCAGGAATCCACAAGTGTTTCACCCTTTGAGTTGCTGTAAGGGCATAGGGTAAAGGGATGTCTAGATTTGATTCAGGATGAGTGGGAGGGTGAGTGTGAATCCCACAAGAAGTCTATTGTGGCATATGTCCTATACCTCAGAGCAAGGCTCAGGGAACTCATGGGCCTGGCCCAGGAGAGCCTGGCAGAAGCCCAACAGCAGAAAAAGTCTGGTATGACTGGGATGCTTGAGCTAGAGCGTATGCTTTGGGCAGCAGGTAATAGTTCTCATTCCTGTCAGACACAACAAGCTTCAGGCAGCTTGGGAGGGACCCTTCACATTGGTAAGGAAGGTCAGTGATGTTAACTTCATGGTAGAACTGCTAGGCAGGAAGAAGGGGCACAAACTGTACCATGTTAACATGATGAAACCTTACCATGATAGGGGGGACCTGGTGCTAAGTATTTGCTGTATGAGTCAGGAGGAATCTGAGTGGGATAAATGGCTACAGGGAGCCAGCCAGCAAAGTCCCAAATTGCTATAGTGGAGCCTAGGACTGCAGGCATATGATAGGACAAAGAATGGGGTAAGGTATTCCCAGATAGGTAACCCTCTCAAGCAACATTTCTCAAGGGTCACTTGAAAAACTAGCTTTAGTTTTAAGGGGGGGTGTCACAAAAGGATATATTGCCAGCCTAGCTAACTGGAATTTTATAAATAATTATATGTCACTTGTGAATATTAATCTGATTTATATAGAAGTGTGACAGAGGGAGATACCGCCAGCACAGCTGTCTGGAATTTTGCAAATAATCATATGTCATTTGTGAATATTAACATAATTCATATGCTTGTCTTACAAATGTATTATAACTGTATGTTATGTGTATATTAAACTGCTGGTACAGAAGAGTGTGTTGAACAGGGTTTGTATGGTACTGAGCTTAAAAGATGTATCCACAGTATACCCTACTGGAAGAGAACAGAAATGTTTATACACTATTGTAGCTGTGTAACTGTATATATTTTTAATAGTGGAAACTGGAACATAAAAGTTTAACTTGCAAAACGTCAGGAAAATAGTTGAAATTAAATTGTTTTATAACCACGTAAAAAAAGAGATGGTTTCAATGCAGCAAGGAGACAGGATGTCTAAAACTAGGGAGCCTTCTGCATTGTTTTGTAAGTATTTCATTGTTTTATGTCTTCCAGCAGTTGCAAACATCTGAAAGCTATATATTTTCACAGGGAGCTGTTAAATGCTAGCAGAGTCAAGCAATGGTTGTTGAGGCCTGGGAACTGAAGTCAGGTGACAAAAAGTAATATCATGTTACAAGTATTCCAGCAGTAATATTTGATATTAATTTAAGAACTCTCTCAGAGAGTGACTGTGCATGTTGTATTTGTTTTTGACCTGACAACAACATCAGCTAGAAGATCCATTCACCTCAGTTGCCTTGATGTAAGTAAGTTAACCAGGGTACAGTAATTTCTTTTAGATTCAGTAAGGAATATAGTAAATATTAGTTTAGATGTTTTCTGTAGTTATCTGAGACTGTCCTGCAATGTTGTTTTAAATATTTCCTGTGATTTTGAACTCTGAATTTACTGTCATGAATTACTGAGTATTTTCTTGTTCTTTTATTATTTATTATTAAATATATTTAAACCTATCTTTGTGACTGATATTTGTGAGACATATTTAGGCTCTGAGAGTACTTGCATATTTATTTGTTACCAGTGTGCAGACCACACCTAATAAACTTTCTGTTGGTCAAACTACCATTTGGATTACTAGTAGCATTAACCAGTAGGACTGGACAACCTTTGTTCATAGGTGCATAGGTTCATAGGTGTGTTCTAGGCTAATGGCCCTGGAGCCTATATAAGCCTAGCCCAAGAAGATTCCCTGGCATCATGCCACCTAAAGTTAGTTCCCAGTGCACCTGTCAAGCAAGGCCACTGTAGTGATCCCCGGGATGATCTTCCTATTGCCCATCCACTCGTTAAGATATCTCTTAAAGAGGGCCAGAGAAGTGCTCTGCTTGACATGAATGGGAAGTTTGTTCCAGAGTATGGGAAGTGTCTGGGTTAGGAACCTGTCCCTCCAGCATGTTCTGTTTATTGTGGTAATGAGGTTTAGGCCCCTGGAGCGTGCGGCACAGAGGGATTGAGATTTCTTTAGGTGTAGCATATCTAGCAGCTCTGAGTCAGACATGGGGTTGTAGGTCAAACAGAGATTGCCTCTAAGTAGGCGATAAGAGACAGAATATAGCTGGAGTTTTTTGAGTCTGTCCATATAGGGCATGTGTCTAAGGTCTAAGCTCCTCTTAGTGAAGTATTTTTGTGGTCTTTCCAGTTGTTGTAGGTGTCTAGTGAGGTACATACCAAATGAGGTGTTGTATTCTATAATAGGTCTAATGAGGGATGAGTAGAGAGGGATTATGACCTCCTTCTTCTTGGATGAGAAACCTTTTCTAATGAGATGTGCCACATAGAAGGACTTTCTGACTACAGTGGCAATGTGGTTATCAAAGGAGAGGTTGCTGTCAGCCTGTGTCCCCAGGTCTCTTATCACACCTTCAGTGTTTAGTGGACTACTGCCTATGTGGTAGTTCATGGGCACTGATTTTTTCCCAAAGGGAATGACAATGCACTTTTTGGCATTGAGCTTAAGGTCATGGTTCTGGCACCAGTCATTGGTGTCAGTGAGGCTTTTTTGTAGAATGCTACAGCATTTGGAGAATCAATAATGGTTCCCAGTTTGCAATCATCTGTAAACTTGGTCAGCCAGAGTCACTTTGTGTTGGCTTGAACTTCAGAAAAGTAGATGCCAAACAGAAGAGGACCTAGGACCGATCCCTGTGGGACACCACTTGTAACTGGTCAGTAGTCAGCTTTGGAGTCTGCTACTTTCACAGTGTGGGTTCTATCAGTGAGCCAGTTGGCAATCCATCTAATGACATAGGAGTTTATGCCTAGTTTAATGAGTCTATCTATGATTCCTGAGTGAGGGATGGTGTTGAAGGCCCTGGCAAGATCTAGCTAGGCTGTGTGAACTACCTTGCCCTCATCCACAGCTCTGGTGACAGACTCAAAGAAGTCTATCAGGTTGAGCAGGCATGATCTACCTTTCACAAACCCAAACTGCGTGGGGTCCAGAGTTTGGAGATTCCCTATGTCCTTATTTATAAGGTCCATGATTATGCGCTCCATAGCCTTACATATCAGACTCATCAGGCTAATGGGGCAGTAGTTCCCAGGGTCTGTAGTCTCTCTCCCTTTGTGGAGTGGGATGACCATAGCACTGTACCATTCAGTAGGAACAAAGCCTGAAATGAGACTGTGATTGAATGGGGTACTTAGGTGTGGTGCCAGTTCACTTTGTAATTCATGTAGAACGCAGCCAGGGATATTTATCATTTCCCATGGAAGCTGCATTCTTGGCTTTCAACAGTGTGGTTTTTACCTGTGTAGCCATGATAATAGTGACTTGGCATTCCTCGAGTATTGCGATAGGCCTTTTAGGGGGTGAAAGGGGGATAAAGTTTGCACTGAGCCTGTCGGCCAATATGTTGGCAATATCAGTTGGTTCTGTATATGTATTGCCATTGTGCTGTAACTCAGAGCATATCTGAGTATTACCATGTAGATTCTTGACATAACTATAGAATGCCTTGTGGTTGTCTTTAGAATCTGCAGCAATTTTGTTTTCATAGCTAGCTTTAGAGGATTTGATGATGGATCTCAGTTTTTTGCTGAGGCTGACAAGGGAGTTTTTCCAGTCTTGGGACTTCACCCTTTTCTGCAGCAGTTTTTTCCTTCTGTTGTAGAGTTTGTTTATGGTGGGGGACCACCAGATTGGCTTCCTTTTTTGGAGGAGAGCATCTTGGTTCTGTTTGGTATGGCCCGTTCCATGCACTTGTGTATGTGCTCATAGAGTGCATAAGTGTATGATTCAGTCATGCACCTATTTTCCATTTGCATGGGTGTCGTAAAGTTAGCCACCTCTGTTTTTAGAAGTCCAAAATTGACTTTGGAGTAGTTTTTGTACAGTGGTTTCATGTAGGGGGGTGAGAGTGGGATGTGGATATCCATGGTGATTAGCTTGTGATGACTAGTGTAGAGCAATGGTCGCCCATGTTAATAATGAACAAGGATGTTTCTACCCCGGGTAGGTGTAAGAATGAGTTGGTCCAGGGCAATGGAATTAATGAATTCCAGAAAATGTTGAACAAGTGTGTTGGTACATGAGTAATTTTCCCAGTTAATGGAGGGGTAGTTGAAGTCTCCCAGTATAAGAGTATTGGGTTGTACCCTAATATTTTGCAATGTATTTAGGAATGTGGAGTGGGAGTCTTGGGACATGGTGGGAGATCTATACCAGGCTACAACCTGGATTGCAGTTTTACCCAGTGTTAGTTGTACAAGAAGTATCTATGATGTGTTATGTTGGGCTACTAGTCTGGAAGTGTGCATATCCTTTATGAATATGGAGACACCACCATCTTTAGTGCTTCGGTCCAGGATGAGGGGCCGAAAGGTGTGGTATGAATTATAGCCTGGTAGTGCTGGGGTGCTCTCCAAAGTCTTGAACCAGATCTTGGTCACTGCACATATGTCGATGTGCTCCATTTTAAGGAGTGCTTTGAGCAAGTGCATTTTGAGATTTAGACTTCTAGCACTGAGTAGCATTACCCTCAAATTTTGTTTGCTTGTAGCTGTTATGGTGGTAATTTTGTCTTCAGAACATTGTCTAAAAAAGGCAGTATCCGTAATCCCTGAGGTGACAGGTGCAGGCCATCTCTGGTGAAGCATCAAACTCTGTCGATCATGTCATTCCAGGCAGACAGGTACTGGATCCCCTTAAAATGACCCCAGAAACTTAGCCAATTGTTGAGGTAAATCATTTTTCGCTTGTACTGTGGTATCATTCTGGGTGATAGTAGGATGCTACTCAGAGCTAGGGTCATACCTGCCTGGGTTACAAGATTCGAGAGCTCCTCTATGTCTCTTTTCATGTAGTCCAGGGAGGTATGTCTCAGGTCATTCACACCAACATGGACAATGGCAGAGTCATATTTGTACCTGATGTGGAGTGAACTAAGTGCATGTGTTATGTGGCAGATCCTGGCACTAGACAGGCAGCTGACCATAACTTTCTCATTCAACCTAGTGAGTGGGACATCAGTGTGCCTTACTATTGAGTCACCTATGACTAGTATATTGGGTAAGTTGTTTTGCCTTATGGGCTTTGATTGAGTGGCACACTGTTTATGTGAGCTATGTGTCCCATGGTTTGTGCTGGGATGTGGTAGTTGTTTGCATTTCTGCCTCAAAGGTCTCTGTTGTTTGGGCAGATTTTTTGGCTCTACAAAGGAAGTGTTAAGTTGTCCTACTGACATCTAGGTAACTGCAGAAACTGGAATCAGATTAGATTATATTAACAAATAACTGCGCAAACTAGATCCAAACAAAGACAGGGAGGAGACAGAATTAGTAATAATGATATGACAACACTTCAGCAAGAACTTACAGTACCATTATATCTACTATTTACTAGGTCATATAAATACGGGGAGATTCCTCAAGATTGGAGACATGCAGTTATTAAACCTGTCTTCAAGGGAAAGGGGAGGAGGACAAACCCAGAGTCATACTGACACTTAAGTCTATTTTCATATTGTGGAAAAATAATGAAAATCTAATATAGGTCCATAGGTTCATAGGTAGGTAGGTACTAGGCTATTGGCCCTAGGGCCCATACAAGCCTAGCCAAAAAGGTACCCTGGCTTTCGCCACCCAAGAAAATTATTTTCCTTTGCCCCTGTTGAGCAGAGCCACAGAAGTGATCCCCAGAAGGGTGAATTTCCTATTTCCCATCCAATCATCAAGATTTTTCTTGAAGAGTGCTAATGAAGAGCTCTGTTTGATATAGATAGGTAGTTTGTTCCAGAGTATGGGAAGTCTCTGGGTCTGGAATCTATCCCTCCGGCATGTTCTGTTTATTGTGGTGACAAGGTTTAGGTCCCTAGAGCATGCAACTCGGAGGGATTGGGATTTCTTTAAGTGGAGCATGTCCAACAGCTCTGGGTTTGACATAGCTTTGCATGTTAGGCAGAGATCGCCTCTGAGTAGGCGATATGCAACAGAGTAAAGCTGGAGTTTTTTGAGATGGTCTGCGTAGGGCATCTATTGGATAAATTATTGTCAAAATAGGATAGGTTGGGATTTGAAACTATATATCAGCATGCATATGTTGAAAATAGATCTGTTACCGCCTGTAACATGATGTTCTATAACAATATAAAAACAGCTATTAATGAAAAATTGTGCTGTGATATAATTTATATAGATTTAACTTCAGCATTTGACAGGGTCATACACAAACACTGCTCAATAAATTAGAACAACTAGGTATCAACGTACTCTTGACAAGATAGATAGCTGCATGGCTTACAAATAGGACATGGCAAGTATCATACAACAACTGAACAGGTAAATTCATGTTTACAGTCAGGGTGTCCCACGGGGCTCAGTTCTAGACCCTTACTTGTTTAGATTGTATCTTTCAGACCTAACTTTTTCATCTGAGGTGTTCTACAGTCTATATGCAGATGACCTGAAAACTGGTAAACTGACTACATGTGTTACAGATAAGGCATGTCTGCGAAAGAACTTGACTAAATTGACCATTTGGGCACAGGAGAATAATATGCTGATAAATACATAAAAAACTAAGCATATGAGATTTGGGAGACATAAATTGAAAGATGAATATTTAATACAGCATACAGTGATTGAAACTGGAGACTTTTTAAGGACTTGGGTATATGGGTAAATCCAGCTATGAGTTTTTCTAATCATAATAACCAATTGGTTAATGATAATTATGGAACTATGGGTTGTATAAAAAGATTTATAAAGTCTACAAAATCAGAAATGATGAAGTCATTGTTTGTTAGTAACGTTAGACCCAAACTTGAGGATGTAATAATAACATGGAAACCTTATAAGAAAACAAGCATGAGTAAACTGGAAAGAGTACAGCGGAAATATACCAAGGGCATCCACAGATGTGAAAATTTAAGTTATTATGAAAGAATAAAATATCTGAACTTGTACATTCTCTTATAGATATCTAAAAGGAGATCTTATTCAGGTATATAGGGCATTTAGACACAACTACCTCTGCGAATGTTTGGGGTTATCAAAAAGTACTACAGAATCATCAGACCACCTATAGGAATGAGAAGTGTACTAACTGGTTCTCCGAGAGAGCAGCTAATGCATGGAACAGACTAACAAATTACATTAAAGCAAGTACTAGTTTAGATATTTTTAAGAACAGCCTGAACATTTATTATGGGAACAAGTGTTTTGGTATATTGGCAAGTTAGAAGGGCTTTAATGCCCATGCTGGAAATTATTATTTATTTATTTATTTATTGACATTTGTTGACCGGGAAAGTCCACAGGCCCATTTTCAGTGGAGGCCCGGGGAGAAAAGCTCCATACAATCACAGAAATTTTTACATAACATCAGCTTAACTTTGAAAGTCAAGAACATTTTTACACAATACAAACTGAAGTAGATATACAAGGCAAATACGTATTATAGAGGTATATGATACAAGAAATAAACCCAGTGTGTTAGATTTTTAGTAATTCTGTTTGTATATTCTCATAAGTAAGAATACTGTTTAATCAATTCTGTTTATTCAGCCACAGAAATAAAGAAAGCAAGAGAGATTGGAAACAAAGACAGTGTAAATTGCAACTATATTAAGTTAGTAAAAGTATGTGTAGTGTATAGTGGCCAAAATATTTAAGGTGGTTTAATTATATGATGACAAGAACAGACAAGATTATTGAGATAGTGTTCGTTTAGTGCAAATTTAAATATTTTTAGAGTCTGAGTAAAATATTTGTATGTATGTAGACCTTGTATTTTTGGTACTTTCTGACTTAAGAATATGTAGGAGATTTAAAAGTGTGGTGTTTGTGGATGCCTAGTAAGCCAGGTATAGATCACCCCTTAGCAATTTATAGGAAACTGAGTAGAAGGAAAGGGCTTTAATGTGCTCCACATAAGGCAGGGTTGTTACACCTTGTGTTCGTTTTGTAAAGAACCTTTGAGGTCACTGTAGTTTCCGCATATGCCTAGTCAGGTACATAGCAAATAGAGCATTGTACTCTTATGATTGGTCTGATAAGGGCCGAGTACAGTGAGATGCATCCTCTTTGGACCCAGGTGATATACATCAACAGACAATGAAAGGACAATATAGTTGCTGCTAATACGTTTTTATTCAAACACCAAAGGTTGTTTTGTGCCTTTATACATGATCTTTAAGGAATATTTTGTTGAACAATGCAATTCTGGGAAATAACTATCATTCATTTTTCATATATTGCATTACACAGTGCTTTTCCTACATGCAAGTTTCACATTTTATGTTTAATAAGATTTAAGGCTAACTGTACAGAGTTTAAAAATGTAAAGAAAATAATTGCAAAACAGCTCTAAGTGAAACGAAGTTGTGAACTGTCCAAAAATGTGTGTTTCAAGAGACCTCCTCAAAGTATCAGTCAAATCCACTCTAATTATGGTGATTTAGTGAGTTCTAATGTAGGAGGGCATGAAAAAGTAAAACAGCACCTCCTAGCATTCTCTAAACACATCCTGTGAACAAGTAATGGCTCTTCACCAGCAAAGAAAACATTTTGAGATATACACGACCCAGGTTATGGACGGCACTCTAAATTAGTAATAAGATGGTACATGATGATCTCACACAGAGTTCAGTTCAACTGTCAACCAATGCAGATAGCACAGCTCAGGAGTAATATGAAATAAACCAAAATAAAATTACATAATTGCAGGTTAAACGTGTTACAATACAACATAATAAAATAACTAAGAGGCACAGTCAACTTTATTTATTTATTGACACTTGTTAACCGGGTTGGTCCAACTGGGCTTGTGGCCTGTTTTCAGTGGAGACCCAAGGAGAAAAGCTCCATGCAAAGACAGTTTACAGATAATCAAGCATTTGAATCAAAACTATGATAGGTATTGGTTATACATAAAAGTTAGAAATGCAAAAAGCAGAAAATACAAGCACGTACATATCATATTTGACAATGTAACAATATATTTATACTATTTACAACTATAAATTTAGTCCTTCAGTATTGCTTTTAGAGTTTAGTAAGTATCCACAGTAGAGGAGTACTTAGCTGTAAGGGGAGGAACAGAAGAGGTAAAAATATTAGGGGTGAGGTGAGCTTAAGTTGTGGCTTGACAACGACACATCTTGGAGTTATGTAGATGAAGTTTTAGCTTTTCTTTAAAGTGGGATGGGTGGATGATGAAACAAATATCTCTTGGAAGTTTGTTCCAGGCTTGGGCGATGGAGTGTTCATATAGGAGTTTGCCTACTGTCTTTTTGGGTTGGTAGCCAAGAGAAGAAGAAGAAGAAGATGTTTAGTAGTTGTTGATTAGAGGTACGAGGAGTCCATGGAGGGGTATAGATAGAGATGAAGGAAGAGACTGCAGGGCAGGATGAAGGTTTATAAAGAATTGAGTGTAGCATTTGAAGTTGGGATAGCAGTAGTAGGTGGGAAGGTTCTAGCCAGTGGAGAAAATTTAGGGCAAGGCAGTGATGTGCATTAAATGGAGAGTTTGTAATAAATCTAGCAATCTTATGATAAGTTTGTTGTAGTTTGTTTAAGGCTGTAGTTTGAATGTTGGTGAGCACAGTGGCAGCATAAAGAAGGGAAGGGAGGAGAAAAGCTTGTGCAAGGGAGAGTCTGGCATTTGGAGTTAGAAAGTTTCTGTTACGATACAGTAAGCCAAGTTTCTGGTGTGTCTTTTTGATACATTGGAGGATGTGAAAGTTGAATTTGAGTTCATCAGTGATGACCCCCAGGAGTTTACTGTGACCTTCAGGTTGGATAGTAGTGTTATTAGAGGAAGTGATAGCAAAGGTGGATTTGTGGTGGGTAAGAGATCGCGTAAGAAATAATAAGAGTTTGGTCTTTTTTAGGGTTAAGGGTGAGAAGATTACTAGATAACCATTGTTTTGTGGATATGAAGGCTTGTTGAGCAAGAGAGTGGAGTTTGGAGATATTGTCTGAGATAGAGATAAGAGATGAGTCATCAGCATATTGGATGAGGGATGATTGTTTACAAGATGTGTAGAGATCATTGGTAAAGACATTGAACAGGAGGGGACTCAGGATGGAACCTTGTGGAACCCCAGTTGGGATGGGTATGAATGGAGAAGAGGAAGAAAGACATTTAACAGATTGCTGCCTGCAGGATAAGTAACTAGAGAACCAGGCAATGGTGGAAGTAGAAAGACTGAGGTTTTCAAGTTTAGATAGCAGTAGAGGATGGGAGACAGTATCAAAGGCTTTGGAAAGGTCAAGGAAGAGACAGGATATAAGTTTATTATCTAGGGCCTCAGCAATGATGTGTGTGAAGGATAAGAGGGCAGTAGTCATGCTGTGATTGGGATGGAAACCATGTTGAGTGGGAGTGAGAAGGTTATCCTGGAGGAGGTCATTGAGCAGTTGTGTAATCTTAGAGAGGGGTGCTAGGATAGCTATGGGTCAGTAGTTAGATGGGTCTGTAGAGTTACCACCTTTGTGCAGGGGAATAGTGAAAAAGGATTTCCAAAGGGTAGGAGCAGTGGATTCCCGAATAGATCTATTGATTAGTATAGATACTGGATAGGCAATGGAGTCTGCAGCAAATTTTAGAAAGGCAGTAGGTAGATTGTCAGTGGAGGGAGAGCAGGGTTTAAGTTTTTGGAGAAGAGATCTGATGTAGGCAGTAGGAACAGGATGTAAAGAGAATAGATGATTGATGGATTGATTGGGGGATGTGGTCAGAGAGGTAGTGTTACTGTTTGAAGGTATGTGTCTGAATGGTGTCAATAAAGTGTTTATTGAGGAGTGTAGCAGTTTTCCAGAGGGGACGTGTTATGGTAAGGACAGGGATTTGAGGGGCAGCCTGGAGAAAAAATTCTATTCATAGTAGACCAAACCTTCCAATGGTTAGTTTTGCTATTCAGTTGGGCAGAGTTATAGAAAGACTTTTTGTCATTATTGATTTGCCTTTTAGTAAGATTTCTAAGGTGTCTATAAATATGAAACAGAGGTAATTCTTTTGTTTTGATCCAGGCTTTTCAAGTTTTATCTCGTTCCAAAATGATGATTAATGCACTGTGGTTAGAAAGATATTAATATAAATTAAGATGTCAATCATTTAGTAACCTTAGGGTTTGACATTGTTACGAACAGATGAACCTTGTAAAATGCAGTTTAATTATGTAATGGTTATTATGCAGCTATGCCTAGACAAGTGCAGTTGGCTTTTGTGAAGAAATTCCAATGTTTTATTTCAATAGGAAAGGACTTCTGCATGGCCCCCTGTACCATCATACTAACCCATCATAATGGGAAATTATGCTTATTAAATGCAGACTACCAAGTAAATTACATTTTCTGCATCTCACCTCTTCCAGATTTTGCAGACAACTCTCTGATTTCATCTCATTTTTGCCATATTTCTTAAAATTATTGATTTTCTGGTAAATTAGTGATGTTTAAAGTCATTAAAGTAAGTCATTAGAGATTCCTAGCTCTTATTGTTTAAGAAAATACATTTTAATGCAACACATATTCTGTTAACTTCTTAAGCAAATCTCAAGTGCTGGTACTTAGTGTACAGGAGTAAGGCTCTGAGCTGTTAACAAACTGTTTCATTTAGTCTGTTTCACTCCCCTGATATACTATGTTTAATCGAAGCCTGGCTAAAACCATCAACTTCAGATAATGAGGTATTACCACCTGGGTATAACTTACTTAGGCTAGACCACACTACCAGGAAGGGAAGTGGGTTAATTGTACTCTATAAATCTACACTAAATGTTACTATGAACCTCATACAACCACCCCAAGTTAATAACGCAGAAATTCTGTCCATTAAACTGCAAATTAATAAAAACAAATGTATAAATATTGTCTGTATGTATATTCCCCCAGGGAATAACGCAACTACCCTAGAAGATATCCTCCACTGGTTATCTAGTTCCTACCCTCAAGAAAGCATAGTACTTGGAGATTTTAATATAGACTGGAACACCTGTTCTTCAGAATCTCTGACCACCCATGTAAACCTATATGAGTTTACACAGATGATATCCACCCCCACCAGGATAGGCAGACCTAATCATAAAGAAAGTATACTAGATTGGATACTCATCAATAGTCATCCCCAACTGTATATGTCAGAGACCCACCCGGATGACCTAGGTGATCACTTTCTTACCTATATAATTAAACATAAAGCCATTAACCCCCACCAGCCCACCCTCAAAACAGAGAGAAACAATAAGAACTTTAACCCTACCAAATTCCAAGACAAACTCAAATCATGCAATTGGTCAGTCCTAAAACACTTGCCCCCGGAAGAAGCTGTTGTTCACTTTAATAACAAATTCCTTGCTATTCTTAATTCTCATGCTCCTGCTTGCTGCATTAGAACTAAAAAAAAAGTTTTACCATGGCTTTCTAAAGACACCAAATCAAAAATCACATTCAGAAACAAAGCATGGGCCATAAGGTGTACCATGAAAACCCCCCCTAGATCAAATTAGATATCGGCAGCTAAGGAATGAGACTAAAAAATCCATTTTACTAGTTAAAAAAAAACTACTATTACCATAGGTTCATAGCTTCATAGATTAGCACTAAGCTAAGTGCCCTTGCGAGCCATTTTAAGCCTAGCCAATTATCCCCTGTGAGATTCAAACAGTGTACCTTGTGTTTGTAAGGCAAACATCTTAACCATTAGGTCACCTTCCCATCCCTCATAGGTAGGTTCATAGGTAGGTACTAGGCTATCGGCCCTGGGGCCTATACAAGTCCAGCCAAAAATCTACCCTGGCTTTTGCCACCCAAGAAAATTATTTTCCTGTGCCACTGTCGAGCAGAGCCACAGAGGTGATCCCCGGGGTGAATTTCCTATTTCCCATCCAATCATCAAGATTTTTCTTGAAGAGTGCTAATGAGGAGCTTTGTTTGATATAGATAGGTAGATTATTCCAGAGTAGGGGAAGTCTCTGGGACAGGAATCTATCCCTCTGGCATGTTCTGTTAATTGTGGTGACAAGGTTTAGGTCCCTAGAGTGTGTAGCTCAGAGGGATTGGGATTTCCTTAAGTGGAGCATGTCCAACAGCTCTGGGTTTGACATAGCTTTGTATGTTAGGCAAAGATCACCTCTGAGTAGGCGATATGCGACGGAGTAAAGCTGGAGTTTTTTGAGACGGTCTGCGTAGGGCATCTGTTTGAGGCCAGTAATCCTCTTTGTGAGGTATTTCTGTGGCCTTTCCAGTTGTTGTAGATGTCTTGTGAGGTACATACCAAAAAAAACTTTGTACTCTATAATGGGTCTAATGAGTGATGAATAGAGGGGAACAATGACCTCTTTTTTTCTGGATGAGAAACCTTTTGTGATGAGGTGTGCCACATAGAAGGATGTCCTGACTACTGTGGCGATGTGATTATCAAAGGAGAGACTACTGCCCACCTGTGTCCCAAGGTCTCTAATCACACTTTCGGTGTTAAATATACTACTGCCTATGTTGTAGTTCATGGTTACAGAGTTTTTACCAAAGGGGATGACAATGCACTTTTTGGCATTGAGCTTGAGGCCATGGCTTTGACACCAGGCATCTGTCTCAGTGAGGCCCTTTTGTAGGATGTCCACATCATTAGGAGTTTCTGTTATGGCTCCTAGTTTTCAGTCATCGGCTAATTTCATTAGCCAAAGACCTTCTGTGTTAGCCTGTACTTCAGAGAAGTAGATACCAAACAGGAGAGGACCCAGGACTGAACCCTGTGGTACTCCACTTGTCACTGGTCTGAAGTCGGATTTGGAGTCTGCTACTTTCACAGTGTGGGTTCTGTCAGTGAGCCAGTTGGCAACCCATCTTGTGACATAGGGATTTATACCTAGTTTAGTGAGTTTATCTATAATTCTAGAGTGGCGGATGGTGTCGAAAGCCTTGGCAAGATCTAGATAGGCTGTGTGAACCACCTTACCCTTGTCTACGGCTTTGGTGACTGCTTCAAAGAAGTCTTTCAGGTTTAGGAGACATGATCTGTCTTTTACAAACCCGAACTGGGTGGGCTCCAGAGTTTGAAGATTACCAATGTCTTTGTTTATAAGTTCCATGATGATACGTTCTATGGCCTTGCAGACCAGGCTTGTCAGGCTAATGGAGTGGTACTTCCTGGGATCCGTGGTGGCTCCCCCCTTGTGGAGTGGGATAACCATCGCTGTGCGCCATTCAGCAGGCATAAAGCCTGAGGTGAGGCTATGACTCAACATGGTACTTAGGTGGGGTGCCAGTTCATTCTGTAGTTCATGTAGAACACAGCCTGGGATGTTGTCTGGTCCCATGAATGCTGTGTTCTTGGCTTTGGAGAGTGTGGTTTTTACCTGCGCAGCCGTGATTACAGGAACTTTGCATTTTTCCGGTATAGAGATGGGCTCTTTAGGGGGTGAGAGGGTGGTAAAGTTAGCACTAAACCTATCTGCCAGGATGTTGGCAATATCAGTTGGGTCTGTATATTTAGTGCCATCGTGCTGTAACTCAGAGCAGATCTGAGTGTTGCCATTGAGATTCTTAACATAGCTATAGAATGCTTTGTGGTTGTCTTTAGAATCAGTGGTGATTTTGTTTTCGTAACTAGCTTTGGAGGATTTTATCAAAGATCACAGCTTCTTACTGAGGCTGACCAGGGAGCTCCTCCACTCATGGCATTTTACTCTCTTTTGCAACAGTTTCTTCCTTCTGTTGTACAGTTTGTTTATGGCAGGGGACCACTGGATTGGCTTCCTTTTTTGGAGGATAGCATCTTGGTTCTGTTTGGGATAGCACGATCCATGCACTCATGTAAGTGCTTATAAAGTGCAATTGTGTAGGATTCAGTAGTCGTAACTGTATTGTCCATCTGCATGGGTGTCATGAAGTTCACCACTTCTGTCTTAAAAAGCACGAAGTTGGCTTTGGAGAAATTTTTTACCATGGTTTCCTTAATGGGGGGTGGGGGCAGAATGTGGATATCTAGGGTAATTAGCTTATGGTCGGATCGGACCAATGAGGTGTTGATTTCAGGTGTGGAACACCAGTCACTCATGTTGGTAATGACTAGATCTAGGATATTGTTGCCCCTGGTGGGGATGTGGATAAGTTGATCCATGGCATTGGAGTTTATGAATTCCAGAAAGCGTTGAGCAAAGGAGTTGGTACATGAGTAGTTTTCCCAGTTAATGGTGGGGTAGTTGAAATCGCCCATTATTAGGGTGTTTGGTTGAACCCTAATATTTTCCAGTACATCAAGAAAAGAGGAGTGGGAATCCTGAGGCATGGTGGGGTGATCTGTTGCAAGCTACAATTTGGATTGCAGTTTTGCCCAGAGTTAGTTGCACTTGGATAACCTCAGATGCATCATGCTGAGCAACTAGCCTGGAGGTGTGGATATCCTTAATGAATAAGGACCCACCTCCGCCTTTGGTGTTCCAGTCCAGGTTACATGGCCGAAAAGTGTGGAATAAGTTATAGCCTGGTAGTGCAGGGGTGCTCTCTGGAGCCTTGAACCAGGTCTCAGTCACTGCACAGATATCGATGTTCTCCATTTTAAGGAGTGCCTCGAGTGATTGTATTTTGAGATTTAGACTTCTAGCATTGAGTAGTATCACCCTCAGTTTTTGCTTGCCTGTTCCTGTTATGGTGGTGAATTTGTCATTTGAACCTTGCCTAAAAAAGGCACTATAGGGGGCGGTAAGAACCTTAGCCAGTATTCGGAATCCCAGGGGTGACAGGTGCAGGCCATCTCTGGCAAAGCATCATGGTCTGTCGACCATGTCATCCCAGGTAGACAGATACTGGATCCCTTTAGAATGGCACCAGAAGCTTAGCCAATTGTTGAAGTCAATCATTTTGTCCTTGTACTGCAGCATAATTCTGGGTGATGGCAGAATGCTACTCAGGGCTAGGGTCATACCTGCCTGGGCTACAAGATCGGAGAGCTCTTCCATGTCTCTTTTCATTTAGTCCAGGGAGGTACGTCTCAGGTCATTCACACCAACATGGACAATGACAGAGTCATATTTGTACTTGTTGTGGAGTGACCTGAGTGTGTGGGTTATGTGGCGGATCCTGGCACCTGACAGGCAGCTGACAGTAACCTTCTCCTTGTTTAGCCTGGTGAGTAGGACATCAGTGTGCCTTACTATTGAGTCACCTATGACTAGTGTATTGGGTAAGTTGTTTTGCCTTATGGGCTTTGGTTGAGTGGCACACTGAGTCTGCGGGCTATGTGTCATTTGGGTTATGTTGGGGGATGGAGGTTGCTTGCGTTTCTGCTTTGGAGGTCTCTGTTGCTTAGACAGATTATTATTGAGAGCCTCAGCGAATGTTTTTGTGTTACTATGTGTGGATTTTGGTGGTGTAGATTTAGTGAGACTATGTGATAAGTGCGGTGTGGTGCAAGTGTTTACCTTCTCCTCTTGACTGTCAAGTTCAGTCTTGATAAAAATCAAAACAAACCTCAAAAGTTTTGGGTAGGCATAAGTAAACTATTGCACTAGGACAAACCACCACTCCAACCCCCATAGCCTCTATTGATGACCCCCTGGAGGATATCGCTAACATCTTCAATAGTTTCTTTACTGAGACTATCCAGTCCCTAGCTAGCTAGCTCCAAATTGCCCTAGCTCAAAGGCAGCTATTCTCACTACCCAACTCTCCTTTAGCTTTTAACCAGTTTCCTCATCATTTATTTGAGCCTTAATCAAAAAATTAAAACCTACTACCCTATCTGCTGATCTTCGCCCTGCTGAGTATCTGCAAAAAGCTGCAGATGCCATAGCATACCCCAGCTCCATTCTAATCAGTTGAACCATAGCAGAAGCTACCATCCTTTCTATCTGGAAAATATCCCATGTTATCTTCTTCTTCTTCTTCTTTCGGCTTTTCCCAGTTAGGGGTTGCCACAGCAGATCACCTTTCCGCTTATGATTGGCAGTGGAGTTTTACGGTGTCGAATTGCCAGCCCAGTGCTCAACCTTCCACGGAAGGCACACACATGCACGCAGTCATGCCTAGGGACAATTTAGAGTAGCCAATCCACCTACAGCATGACTTTGGGATGTGGGAGGAAACCCACGAGACCACAGGAAGGACAAGCAGACTCCGCACAGAAGGCACCCCAGCTGAGGATCGAACCAGAGAATCTCTTGCTGTGAGGTGGCAACACTAACCGCTGCATCACTGCGGCTGCCCTAAAATATCCCATGTTATACCACTCTAAAAAGGTGGCAGGTCCACTAAACTGTCGAATTTCAGACCCATAGCTATATTGTCACCACTGGCTAAAATTATGGAAAAATGCATCCATAGACAACTGCTACACCATCTTATCCAGAACAATTTATCGGCTAACTCTCAGCATGGCTTCAGGCCTTATCATGGCACCACCTCAGCCCTTCTAGCCTTCTCTAACGCCATAAACCATAACCAAAACAATAACAAATTATGTTCAGCCCTCTTTTTAGATCTCTCCAAGGCTTTTGATATGGTTGACCACCAACTACTAATCCACACTCTGAAATTAATTTCCTTAGATAGTCAAACCCTTCAATGTTTCCAATCTTATCTGAGTGGTAGACAACAGGCCGTCCTATGGCAGAACAAACTATCTAACCTCCTACCTAACACCCTTGGAGTCCCCCAGGGTTTTATACTAGGACCTCTTCTGTTTTCCATTTTTATTAATGACCTCTATACCATCATCCCAGATGCAAATTGCATTCAATATGTAGATGACTGCACTTTCATTTGTTCTGCTACCTCCTAGTCAGATCTGCGGACATTATCCCAGAATACTTTTAACATAGTTGAAAACTGGCTTTCGGATCATTGTTTAATCTTAAACCTCAGCAAAACTAAGCTGCTACTTTTCTCCCCTACTTGTAGGTCCTCTGCATTATCCTATTCCATAAAATCTAATAAAGGCACTATAATCTCCCCAGATGCCTATACATAACTCCTAGGTGTTATTGTAGAAAACAACCTTAAATTTGATATGCACGTCAATCAAACTATCAAAACTATCAATAAAAACTTGGCTCACTATAAAAGATTATACCTTTCCTAACCCCACCTGCTAGAACTGCCATCACACGCTCTCATCTACTTTCAACTCTTTTTTATGCTTCCCCTTTACTTACGAACTTAAGCAAAACTGATCTTAATAAACTCTCTAGCTTCTATAATCACATTGCCAGATTTGCCACTGGCATGCCCTACAGGACACACCACTGTAATAACCTAACTTATCTTGGGTGGCTAGAACTGCCTGGCCTAATTCAGTACAACCAGCTTATAGTGGCATATAAAGTACTTAACCAACCTGAAAACACACCAGCACTTAAAAACATTATCAACCCTTACAGTAACCTCAGACCACTTCACTCTTATAATAGACTCCTAGTTCAAACTGTCAAAACCAACAATTCAGCCAGTGACTCTTTGTTTGCCATCTCTGTTGGTAAAACTTAGAACTCACTTCCTGCTGACATTACTCTAGAACCCACCCTAAGTCAATTCAAAAAAAGTCTCATAAAGTATTTAAATCACACTGGCTATGTCCTTGCACCAAGCCTGACTAGCTCTCTCCCTATGATTGTGTGCTTAAATTATTCATTTGCAACTCTGCTGCATCATATTTTTAAGTCTTTTACCTTATGAAATCTTAATTTTGAGAAACTGTATAACTTGCTTGTCTGAACAGAGCCTGTAAATTATGTTTATCATGTATTATGTAATGTTTCTTCTGTCTGTACCTTGGAGCTTTTCTCCCCAGGCCTCTGCTGAAAATGAACATGTATGCATTCAGAGTATCCTAGTCAACAAATGTAAAATAAATAAAGTAAATAAATAAAATAGTCAAATGTACACTCTCTAATTTCTTCCACTTCCATTAACCTACTTTGTGCCTTTAAGTCACTTAATTAGTCAATGTTCCAGTGTCGCCCCAAAAGGGGACATTTTGTCCAGTGGATTTAGCAAGTTAGTAAATAGATAAAATATTTATATGTATCTCTTTTTGGGCCTGTGTCTTTCCATAATATTTGATTTTTTCCATAATTATTGACCAGAGAAGTTAAGAGGAACTTTGGGTTGCTTCTTATATAATCAGTAACTTTCTCATATAATGTTTTGGAGATAGGCATGTAAGTTTCAGACTTTGTATCCTTCAGAAAATACTTCTTTCTTTTTTTAATATGTATGCTTTTTCATCCCTTTTTGTCATACTTTACAGCCATCCCAGTGCCCATGTCCATTGCTGGGTCTACAGGCTCTCCAGTCACCCCCTGGTCTGATGCCCACAATTTTGCCAGGGTCAGCAAGCATCTTAAGGGCATCCTAGGCAGTTATACTGTTCCACATTGATCAATATTTTTTCCTTGTGCCCTACCCTGTTTTTTATCCCCCCTCCCCACAAGACTTCGTGGTCTGGGTCAGGGACAGGCATGCAATAGGAGTATACAGAGTATTTTCCTTCCTCTGTGGCAACTCAGCAATGCCCACCACCCTTTCCCCATTATATCCTATCCCCACGTATAACATCCCCCCAGCCTCCATCAGGGATCATCACAGAGGATGTCCATGAGTCCTCCCATTCTCCCTGCTGTTTCAGCAGGTGGCTAAATTGCTAACTGAACCTGGGTCTGCTGGATTGTAGTCAATGATGTATCTCTCTATGCCACAGAAGCAGTGTTTTCTTCAGAAAATACGTGCAAAATGTAAAGCTTGTTATTTTATCAACTTTCTAAGTAAATAGGGGGAAATATTCAAAATCTGCTTATGATAAGAGGTCTTTGTCTCTGATATTTGAGTTAGGAAGCAGAGAGAAAGCAGAGGGAGTTAAAAGAGTTAATGTATAGTTCTGACAGTAGTGAGCTAAGATACATTTTTGGGCCATTATTTATATATTGATTCATTCACTTAATTTTAACTAGATATCTGAGGTGTCCAGTCTTACAAGTGCTGTTACAAATCACAGCTGTGTGTGTGTGTGTGTGTGTGTGTGTGTGTGTGTGTGTGTGTGTGTGTGTGTGTGTGTGTGTGTGTGTGAACGTGCATGCATAAAGTTCATAGTTCTCTATTGTCCCCACTTTTTGCATGTTTGTGATCTATTCCTCATAAAATGTGTGATTTTTCTGGCAAACTGTTGTGGATTGCAGTGACTAAGTAATGATAAACATTTGAATTTTAGACTTTTTATCCTTTAGAAAATGTTTGTAAATGCAAAGCTTGTTATTCTAGCAACGTTCTAAGTTTATAAGAGAAATATTTGAAATGTGTTCCATATTTTGGATCTTTGTCTCTAATTCATGAGCTAAGAAGTTGAGAAGGCAGAGTTGAGTTGCAATGGATTGCACTAGATGGTTCTAACAGCAACAGGCTAAGATATATTTTTTGGCCATTATATTTATTCATTCACTTGATCTCAGATATCTGAGGTATACAGTCATACAAGAGGCTGTAATTGATGGTCATGTGTGTGTGTGTGTGTGTGTGTGTGTGTGTGTGTGTGTGTGTGTGTGTGTGTGTGTGTGTGTGTATCTGGATACATGCATGTGCACAGAGGGCATAGCTTTCAACGATCCACAATGTTGCTTCATATCTGTGGCCTGTTCCTCGTAAAAGTTGTGATTTTCTGGCAAAGTGTTGTGGATTGCAGTTACTAAATAATGACAAAAGTGAAATTCACACTCTAAATCCTTCAGAAAACGGTTGCTAATGCAAAATCTGTTATACTAACAACTTTCTAAGTATTTAGCAATATTAAAATCTATTCCTAATTTTAGGCCTTTGTCTCTGATTCTTGAGCTAGAAAAAAGACAGAGCAGAGGAGAGTTTTAATGGGTTGCACTGTATAGTTCTGACAGCAGTGAGCAGAGATACATGTATTGGTCATTATTTTATATATTAATTCATTAACTTGATCTCAAATAGCACAGTCATAATTCACGTCCTTTAGAAAATGTTTGCTAATGCAAAGCCTGTTATACTATTGTTGTTCTCAGTATATAAAAGCAATATTTAACATCTGGTCCTGATTTGAGGTCTTTTTTCAATGATTCTTTAATCTAAGAGGTTGCAAGAGCAGAGAAGAGTTGCAATGGGTTGCACAGTGTGGTTCTGACAGCAGTGAGCTGTGATACATTTCTGGGTCATTATTTACATACTTAGTCGTTTGATCTCGAGCATATATTTGAGGTGTGAAGTCATACAAGTGGTTGTGGCTGGTGGTTTTGTGTGTGTGTGTGTGTGTGTGTGTGTGTGTGTGTGTGTGTGTGTGTGTGTGTGTGTGTGTGTGTGTGTGTGTGTGTGTGTGTGTGTGTGTGTGTCTGCATATACATACAGAGGGCATAGTTCTCAACTGTCCCTGATTACGCCTCATATTTGAGGTATGCTCCTTGTAAAATATGTGATTTTTCTGTCAAGGTGTTGTGAACTGCTGTCAGATGATAATGATAATGATAAACATGTGAGTTTAAGACAACATAGCCTTCAGAAAATACTTGCTAGTCCAAAACCTGTTACATAAGCAACTTTCTAAGTACATAAGAGCATTTTTTTTAAAATATGCTCTTGATTTTGGGTCTTTGTCCCTGATTCATGAGACAAGAGGTTTGGACGACATTGGGGATCCAGTTGTCTGCACTGTATGGTTCTTACAGCAGTGAACTAAAATACATTTATAGATCTGGTTATGTATTTTCTCATTCATTTGATCACAAACATCTGAAGTATACACAGTCATTAAAGGGGCTGCAGTTGATGGTTTTGTGTGTGTGTGTGTGTGTGTGTGTGTGTGTGTGTGTGTGTGTGTGTGTGTGTGTGTGTGTGTGTGTGTGTAAATACTTGATTTCTGCATCCCAGAGAAGTTACGGTGTAAGGGAAGGAATCCGTTATAGTAAGCAGGAGCATGATCATATGACTTTATTCTTTGGATATAATCCTTAGATTTCTTGTTTTGTTTAGTGTTGACAGTGGATTTATTATCTGGCTGTGAATAAAATGGGCAATATGAAGTCCATAAGTTTAATGTTAATATTTTAACTATGAATACATTTTTTAACTTAGCTTTTTTTTTTTTTTTTTGCAAACAGGTATGAAATGTGCTGTGCCGGGCTATAACAGTGCTTGTCTGCCACTTCATGAAGATGAGTAAGGTTATGAGCTGTTAATGAGCTGTTTTAAGGTCTGATTCCCTCACACTTTGTCTACTGTATGACTCTGACTGAGTAACTTAACCAGGCAGTGCTCCTTGTCTGACCCTTCAAAGGGATACTTGTGTCCAATGGGCTGTCCCAGGCTGTTAGCAAATAAATTACACATTGTCTTTGAATCCCTGTGCCTTTCACATATACACAAATTGATGCTATTTGACTATGAATCTCAGCATGTGTGTTATATTTTAATTTTAATAGACTGCCAGATGTACTTTCAATGTGAGATTTTTTTTTTGCTTAGCAAATGGTCGTCAATGTTTTTGCAGTAAAATTTGAAGAAAAAGTTTTTAATTAAATCCAAAGCTCTAAAGAAGGAAATAGTATGTGTACTGAAAGGTTAGAACATTGTTTTATGGTAATTGGGGAGAGACAGCTAAGTAATGGGATATTCTTTTTTCTATAAAAGGATTTTAATTACTGCTAACCTCAAAATCCCATGAAGCAGAACTCCAGGCCAGGAGAACATAAAGGATTATAACTAGGCTGCCAATCATAACCAGTTTGTTAATGTGTTTGATAAAAAAGTCAAGAAATTTGTCTTGAGGATGATGCTCAAAATGTGAATTTCTGGAATGTATTTTAAAATCTCATTAGTAAATAGCTGTGATCAGTGACTCACTCTTAATTCTTTGCAAAACAGGGAACATTAACTGTCCCAATGCATGTAACTCACAGATTAGCAACAAAAAAAATAATAGATATCAAGGTGTTTACACCTTTAAAAGGTGTAGTAAAACTTGGCACTGCCACACAGATAGCAAGCAGGTTTAAAGTGCCAATCTGGTAAGCTGGTTTGTCTCTCTTTAATGAAAGGGGGTGGGGCACATATAGGTTCATAGGTTCATAGGTTCATACTAGGCTATCTGCCCTGGGGCAATTATAAACCTAGCCCGATTTTGTTTGGCTTATGCCACCCCTTGATTTGAGTATACTGTGCCCTTTTTATGGTTTAGTTTACTGTGCCTCTGTCTAATAGTGACACAGAAGTAATCCCCGGAACAAACCTACGATCCCCCATCCACTCATCAAGATTCTTCTTGAAGAGATTCAATGAGGTGCTCTGCCTAACATGAATTGGAATTCTATTCCAGAGCGAAGGGAGCCTCTGGGTTATGAATCTGTCCCTCCAGCAAGTACTATTTATTTCTGTGCTGAGGTTCAAGTCCCTCGAGCGTGTGGCTCTAAGGGATTTAGATTTACTGAGGTGGAGCATGTCCATTAATTCTGGATTGGACATAGCTTTATATGTCAGGCATAGATCGCCTCGAAGTAGGCGGTATGCAACTGAGTAGAGCTGGAGTTTTTTTAACCTAGCAGCATATGGCATCTGTTTGAGTCCCTTGATCCTCTTGGTGAGGTACTTTTGGGGTCTTTCTAATTGCTGCAGGTGTTGGGTAAGGTACATCCCAATAGGGGCATTGTATTCTATGATGGGCCTGATGAGGGATGAATAAAGGGGCACAATTACCTCTCTTGATCTAGATGTGAATCCTTTCATGATGAGGTGGGCCATGTAGAAGGTCTTTCTAACCACTTTGGCAATGTGGTTGTCAAAGGAGAGATTGCTATCAACTTGGGTCCCCAGATCCTTAATTACTTTCTCTGTACTTAATGGTTTACCACCTATGTGGTAGTTTGTGGGCACATTGTTTTTGCCAAAGGGTATGACTATACACTTTTTGGCATTTAGCTTTAGACCATGGCTCTGGCACCAGTTATCCATCTCTGTGAGACCTTTTTGAAGGATGTTTGTGTCAGCTGGAGAGTCGATTATGGCGCCCAGTTTGCAGTCATCTGCGAACTTGGTGAGCCATAGTCCTCCCACGTTGGCCTGTACCTCGGAAAAGTATAAACCGAACAAGAGCGGTCCCAGGACAGAACCTTGAGGGACACCACTTGTGACTGGTTTCGAGTCTGACATGGCTCCAGCAACTCTCACTCTGTGGGTTCTGTCTTTGAGCCAGTTTGCGACCCATCTTGTGACATAGGGGTTTATATTTAAGCTGGATAGCTTATCTATGATGCCCGCGTTGGGTATTGTGTCAAATGCCTTTGCTAGGTCTAGATAGGCTTTGTGGACTATCTTCCCTTCATCTATGGCTTTGGTGACTGTTTCAAAGAAGTCAACCAGGTTCAAAAGGCAGAATCTGCCCTTGATGAAGCTGAATTGGGTAGGATCTAGTGTCTGTAGGTCCCCAATGTCTTTGTTTATGAGCTCCATGATGATCCTCTCCATAGACTTGCAGACTAAGCTAGTCAGGCTTATGGGGCGATAGTTTCCAGGGTCCGTGGAGGTTCCACCTTTGTGGAGTGGGACCACTGTTGCTGTACGCCATTCTTTGGGCACATATCCTGTAGTGAGGCTGAGATTGTACAGCTGTTTTATTTGAGGGATTAGTTCTTCTTGGAGTGCATGTAGGACGCAACCCGGGACACCATCTGGTCCCATGGAAGCAGTGTTTTTTGCTTTGGAGAGGGCAGCCTTCACCTGAGCATCAGAGATGTTTGGGAGGCAGTCCCCTGCTGGGATAGACACTTGCTCTTTTGGGGGGGAGGGGGTGGAGAAGTTTGCACTGAACCTGTCTGCCAGGATGTTGGCGATGTCTGTGGGTTCAGTGTATTTTTTGTCATTTAGAATCAACTCAGAACAAGTCTGGGAGTTGCATCCCAGGTTCCTAACATAACTGAAAAAAGCCTTATGATTGTCTTTAGTGTCCTGTGTAATTTTTCTCTCAAAGCTGGCCTTGGAGGATTTTATGAGGGATCGTAATTTTTTGCTAGTACTGATCAGAGATGCCTTCCCTATTAGGGATTTTGCTCTATCATGTAGTATCTTCCTCCTTCTGTTGTACAGTCTATTTATGGCTGGGGTCCACCAGACTGGACACTTGCCTTTGGATGATTGGGTCTTGGTTTTGTTTGGGATAGCTTGATCCATGCATTCTTGGAGATGTCCGTAGAATGCGTTTATATAGGATTCTGCAGTTTGGGCCATAGTTTTCACTGGCCCTGGGACCTTGAAAGATTTCACTTCGGTTTTGAGAAGTGAGTAGTTCGCTTTTGAGAAGTTTTTCACTGTAGTTTTCTGGGCTGGGGGTGGGGTCGGGATGTGGATATCCAGTGAAATTAATTTATGGTCTGATCTTACCAATGAAGGATATACTTCTGGTATGGAGCATAGACCCCCCATGTTGGTAATGATCAGGTCTAGTATGTTATCCCCTCTTGTGGGAGTGGTGACTAGTTGTTCCATAGCATTTGAGTTTATAATTTCCAGGAACCTTTGGGCTAAGGTGCTGGGGCTAGATTAGTGCTCCCAGTCTATGTTTGGGTAGTTGAAGTCACCCAATATAATGGTGTTTGGAGAGATCTTCATGTTCTCCAATGTTTTCAGGAAAGCCGAGTGGGATTCCTGACTTTGAGACGGTGGTCTGTAGGATGCTATAAACTGAAAAGCAGTTTTGCCCACTGTTAGTTGCACATGGATGGTCTCCGATACTTCATGCAATGCCACTAACCTGGAGGTGTGTATATCCTTGATAAATATGGAAACTCCCCATCCTTTTGTGGTTCAGTCTGGGTTTTGGGGCCGAAAAGCATGATATGAGGTATAACCTGGTAGTGCTGGGGTGCTCTCTGGAGCCTTGAACCAGGTTTCTGTCACTGCACAGATATCGATGTTCTCCATACTGAGGAGAGCTTCAAGTGTGTGTATCTTGAGGTTAAGACTTCTGGCATTTAGCAGCATTACCCTTAGTTTCCTGTACCTTGTGCTGTCTATGGAGGTGGGTTTGACATTTGAGCCTTGCCTAAAAAAGGCACTATGGGGGTGGCCAGAGCCTTTGCCAGTATCCGAAAGCCCAGTGGTGACAGGTGCAAGCCGTCCCTAGTGAAGCAACGTGGCTTGTCGAGCATGTCATCCCAGGCTGATAGACACTGGATCCCCTTTGAATGACACCAAAATTTTAGCCAATTGTTAAAATCGATCATTTTGTCTTTGTACTGTGGCATCATTCTAGGTGAGGGTAAGATGCTGCTCAAGGTCAGGGTCATACCGGCCTGGGCTACATGATCAGAGAGCTCCTCCATGTCTCTTTTCATGTAGTCCAGGGAGATACATCTCAGGTCATTCACACCAGCATGTACAATGACTGAGTCATATTTGTATTTGCTTTGGAGTGACCTGAGTGCTTGTGTTATGTGGCGGATCCTAGCGCCCGACAGGCAGCTCACTGTGACCTTCTCCTTGTTCAGCCTGGTGAGTGAGACGTCAGTGTGTCTGACAATAGAGTCACCTATTACAAGAGTATCAGGTGCGTTATTCAGCCTTAAGGGCTGTGGCTGCTTGGCACACTGACTTTGTGGGCTATGTGTTGTGCGTGTTTTGTTTTGGGGTGGCGTTTGCTTGGATGTCTGCTTTGGAGGTCTCTGTTGCTTAGGTAGATTTTTATTAAGAGCCTCTGAGTATGTTTTAGGGTATTTATGTGTTTGGTTCGCTGATGTGGTGGGACTATGTGATACTGGAATTGTGTTGTGTGAGGTTACCTTCTCCTCCTGACTGGTTATACCAGTTTTGAGATGAGAGAGCTCAGCCTCCAGTTTGGCTATATGGTTGCATCTCTCCCATATATTTGAACCTGTTTGGAGGAGGAGAGGGTTGTCCGTGTACATGAGACAGTTGTAACATTGCCTCAAAATTCCCAGATTCACCAGCTGGGCTGGAGAGGAAACCATTGACTGATCTTTCGACATGCTAGAGTAATATAGGGAACTGAATTAAGACGGTCCAATAGGGGACAAGGTAATCGTAGAGAGTATAAGAGTAAGTAGTGCTTATGGTTTAATAGTGCTAACTTGTAAGATTACTTATTTGGACCAGTGAAGGGCCTTAGTATGAGAATATGGTGTTTAATTTGAGAGATAGAGCAGTTCTAAGAGAAAAAGTGAAGAGCAGACTTTGTGGAGCCAGGAATAGTTTAAACCCAATTAGGCGGCGCTGCCCGTTATTGCTCTATGCACAAAAACGCACAAAACTGCGCAAAAGAGGGTTTTAAGAGAGGAAGCTCAAGGAGTTTGGAATTGACCCAAAATGGCCAATAAAACTACAGTTTCAAGGCAGTAACCACTCCCACAGGGGCAGGCAGGCTGCTCAATGTTTATCACTGCCACTAATGCAGAGAGACTTCCCTTTAGCCCAAGCAAAAAATGGCCTCCAAGAAACTTACAAACAGTTCAGAACAGCAAGCCTGTAACTGAACTTTTTTAAATCTCAGAAAAGTGGGAAAAAAGTAAGATTTTTTTGTTTTTTGTTTTTTTTTTAAAGATAGCAGAGGTTCACAAGTATCAACAAGTTATAACAGTGCAGTAAATGACCCCACACTTGAGTGCTGGGCCAGAGACAGATAAAATGCAAGTTTTAAGAAAAAAAAACGATTTTAAAAATAAGTGCAAACAGGAAATTCAGTAAACAGCTCTAGGTTGTGTTCTAAATACAGTTACCAATGCAGAATACAGTCACCAATGCAGAATATCCATTGTAAAATCCCTGCTGCAGACTGGAGACTAGGGTTGCCACCTTTTAACAAGGCCAAAGTGGGACATGGGATGTTGCCAATAGGACAGGGGGTGTGACTAATAGGACACTGGTCACACCCCCCACCACGACATCACCAGAGGTGTTAAAGGAGATGCAGTACTACAGTTATGGATACAACATTGTGACATTACAGCATACTGAATACTCAAACCATTTAAATGAAGTGAACTATTACTGCAAAAACACACATTACTCAGTTGTAACAGTAAATAAACTTTAAAGGAATAAAAAACACACTACTCATTAAACAGACACTTGTTTATTTAAAAAGTTAAAAAATTCATAAACCAACCATGACTATTCAGAAAGAAAACTTAAAAAAAATCTACATACCACATATAAGCCAAGTATAAAATTAAGACTTTTTATTGTCAATCAAAGCTAAAGCAAAGAAAAAACACAAAACTACATACTGTACCCTAGTACTACATACTGCACACTAGCAAATTAACACTAAACAAAGAAAAACACAAAATTACAAACTGCACCCTAGTACTTTATACTGCACACTAGTACACTAAATCACTTTTTTTTTAAAGTGTATTTTTAATTTGATTTTATGGCTTGAAGAAGGGCCCAATTTGAAACAATATTTGAGTAAAAGTCACAACATTTCATCCGGTAATTTACAGTCATCATTAGTTCGGCTTTTAACAAGTCCACACTACATCGGTTTCGCACATCTGTCCATTTACCTTTCACCAAAGAAAAAACTCTTTCTGCAAATGCGTTTGAGATCAGTATAGATAAAACCCTAGCAATTACCGGATATAGTGTAGTCAGTTCAGGCCCTTCTTTGAAAAGCTTTAGCCACTTCTCTCCTGGGCTCAAGCTTGTGTTACATAACTGTTCGAGAAAGGGCCTGATTGCCAAGTAGTCCCTAAAACGATAGTCTTCATCTACATCCTGCAGACTCAGGGCAGTGGTCATATTAAGTAAGTCACTGAAAGCAAAGGGCTCATTTAGAGATAATTTAGATAGTGTAAACAAGTAGTTGCTTTCAGTATAATCAAACCACTGTTCCAGGTATTTCACTGCTGTCTTCAAGAACACAATTAAGTCTCTTTTCAGTTTGTTAGCAGAAGTGCTACCTAATGTGCTCATAAGTGCCCTAAGCTTCCCTCCAAAGAAAGCGCCTTCAGCTCTTGCCTGCAGTTTTTGCTTCAGAGAGACCATTACACAAAACGTTTCCATGGCAGTAAGTGCTGATTTTTCTAATGTACTTATATGTTCATTAAAATCAACAAGAACAGCACAGAGAAAGTGCAAATAGTACTGTGGCAGCGTAGGCAATTCATTCTCACCATGTTCATTAGCTGAAAAGTACTGCCATATCTGCCGGGGGGTCTCCTCTTCTCCCTGGGAGAGGAAATAGGACTGGAGCACTGGGAGATTTTTCACTACTCTTTCAATGGCTGGGAGTAGTGACAGCCACCTTGTTGGCACATGTCTTAACAGACTCTCAAATTCCATGCCACAAAACTCAAAGAAGTATTTCAAGTCTCTGTTCCTTGTGGCAGAATCTGAGAAGTGACTGAAAAGTTTCATTACAAATACTTCCACGTTGTACGGTAGTTGTGCTGCAGCTTTTTTGGCTGCATTTTGAATGATGTGGACAACACAGTTAGCCTTCTGGAGTGATGGGCACTTCTCTTTTAATCTGGTATGCACACCAGGTTTCTTCCCATAGTTCACACTGGCATTATCAGCCCCATAAGCTGAAATGCTGTTCCAGAGCAAGGAATGCCTTTCCATAATGTTGGAAATTTGCTGTGAAATAACCTGTGCAGATTCATCAGAGTTTTCATAGAAGTCCAAAAGGCCATTCACCACCCCTTCTTCTTTAGAAAAATACCTCACAACAAGTGGAAATAATTTTATGTTCCCCTTGTTGGAAGCATCTGATGAAATTGCAAATGAAGTACCTGGTTTTTGAAGGTCATACAGAAGGCATTCCAATGAGTGCTGTCCCAAAACATTTTCAACTATGACTTCAGCCTTGGTTCTTCTGCAAGATAGTTTCTTTGCAGTGTCCGAGTCACTGTACAACTGGCTGGCCAACTTTACTGCACAGTCCAAGCTGTTATAGGAAATATTGTGCTTAACAGCATGGAACACCTCAGAGGCTTCTGCTGCAATGTTCCTAAGTTCTGGTCCCTCAAGGTTTGCGTTCCTTGCCCACTTTGTCATCAGGTGACTGGATTTCACTTGAAGATTAGCAGTCTTATGTTGTTCAGTTGTCTCATGTCGTGCAACATCATTTCTTCCACCGTGGTCACTAGAAATGCTCTCTTGCAGCACCTGCAGAACGCTTTGACATCACTGCATCACTCGATCCAGTCGAATTCTATTTTCCAAACATCCTGCCACTTGCACATTCTCTTGCTGCTGGTTGACTGTGATGAAGCTAGTGCTCTCTTCATGCTTGAATCCATACTTACCTGATATGCAACATAGTTACCAAAACTGTGTTAGAGGGTACAGTAACATACTGCTGCCTGATATGCAACATATTTACCAAAACTGTGTTAGAGGGTGCAGTAACATACTGCTGCCTGATATGATACATATTTACCAAAACTGTGTTAGAGGGTGCAGTAACATACTGCTGCCTGATATGCAACATAGTTACCAAAACTGTGTTAGTAGGGTGCAGTAACATACTGCTGCCTGATATGCAACATATTTACCAAAACTGTGTTAGAGGGTGCAGTAACATACTGCTGCCTGATATGCAACATATTTACCAAAACTGTGTTAGTGGGTGCAGTAACATACTGCTGTACAGCACAAATGAACTGGCGCAAAAAAACATTGGCACACGAAAGAACTGGCTCAAAAAACAGTGGCATGCAAAAGAACTGGCTCAAAAAACATTGGCACGCAAAAGAACTGGCTCGAAAAACATTGGCATACGAAAGAATTGGCTTGAAAAACATTGGCATGCGAAAGAACTGGCTTGAAAAACATTGGCACTTGAAAGAACTGGCTTGAAAAACATTGGCATGCAAAAGAACTGGCTTGAAAAACATTGGCATGCGAAAGAACTGGCTTGAAAAACGTTGGCATGCAAAAGAACTGGCTTGAAAAACATTGGCATGTGAAAGAACTGGCTTGAAAAACATTGGCATGTGAAAGAACTGGCTTGAAAAACATTGGCATGAAAACAATGGCTTAAAACCATGGCACTCAAAAAAATGGCTTGAAAAACAGTAACACTCAAAACAACTGGCTTGAAAAACAGTGGCACTTGAAAAAACTGGCTTGAAAAACATTGGCATTCAAAAGAACTGGCTCGAAAAACATTGGCATGTGAAAGAACTAAGGAATGAAGCAGAAAAGGGTTATTGCAAACAGTTTGAAAAAGGTCAAATAGTAAATGAGGTAATGTAGGGGGCATTTTGGCCATTGAAAACTAACATTAACACAGCTTGTAGAAAATTAAATGCATTATTTTTACCACCAAACATGCCCCCCACCTCACCTCACCTCTCAAGAAAAAAAGTTAACCGCATTCACTAAACCAAAAAAACACTAAAATGAATGAGAATGCACAGTGGATACCATAGACCTGATTTAGCTTTTGACCACAGCAGTTAAAAGAAATGTATGGCACTAATTTACACAGCGCAATGATCTATTAATGAACATGCCCAACAGCAGCACCAGTTGTAATCGGATTATAATGAAAACAGTACATTGTAAGTTTATTGAAGACATCACTAAAGCACAAAATAAAAACTTTGCTACTTATAAAAGCAAACTACCCTGTAACAACGATATGGTTTAGCTCAATCTCAAATACACTGTATTAACTTCTGAGCATGCATCCAGAAAAAAAAAAGAAATAAACAGAAAAAAAGTCCATAAACATTTTACCTTTTAAAAATACTTCTTGCAAGAGAAGTAAAATAAACTACAATGTACAGCAGACTCCATGGGCTCCTTTTACCTCAAAACATAGCAATTAAGAGTAATTTACCCAACACAGCGATGCAATAAACAGGTCCAAGTAAAATCAGCACACCCATATTTACATTACAAGCAAAGCAGGACATTTTAACCTTATTAAAAATGCATAAAAAATTAAATGCACACATTTACAAGTATAAATGAAAACAATCTTGAAACAGCTTCGGCAAGCTGGCAACATGTACCTACTAGAATAATAAATGCACTACATTAACTGTTAACATTCCCCCTCAAAAGGTAGACTTGCACCATATACACATTGACTTGCAAGAACTAACAGGAAAAATTACCCAAACAGTATATCCTAAGTTCCTGAAAACAGCATTAAATTGCAGACATTTCCACACAAAAAAGTGCAAACTATGCTCGAACATTTTCTATCTGCAAACAGAAAATACCCAGAAAAAGCTACGACAATAGAAATACATCTCACTAAATTTATATTTCACTGCCCTCCACCAGACATAAACAACTTCTATACACACAGTTCAGCCTTTTAAAAGTAATGCTTCCAAATCATACCCCCAAGAACAATAACAATTACATATACATACAGCTTTTATACCTTTAAAAACTACTACTCAAAAATCTCAAAATAACCACTGCACAGATTTAAATACTGCATACTGCACCCCCATCTACCTCTAAACATTAAAAACGTAAACCACAATATACTGCCATTTTAAACTACTACTCAAAAATCTCAAAATAACCACTGCACAGATTTAAATATTGCATACTACATCCCCATCTACCTCTAAACATTAAAAACTTAAATAAAGCACAATATTCCCATTTTAAATAACTAAAGCCACAAAATACTATGTTATGTACTTACCACTATCACAGTTTTTACTGGGGTAGCTTGCTTCCTTCCTGCTAGAATGGCTAGTTGGATGACTGGCTCTGTCTGCTCAAGTAGCTGGGCTGGCTGGCAGGCTCCCTTGTTGGCTAGCAGGCTCCCTTGCAGGCTGGCTTCTTTACTGGCTGGCTGGCTTCTTTGCTGGCTGGCTTCTTTGCTTGCTGGCTGGCTGGCTTCTTTGCTGGCTGGCTGGATGGCTTCTTTGCTGGCTGGCTTCTTTGCTGGCTGGCTGGCTAGCTTCTTTGCTGGCTTCTTTGCTGACTGGCTGGCTGGCTGGTTTCTTTGCTGGCTGGCTAGCTTCTTTGCTGGCTAGGATTAGAAATTTCAGACCTTAAGACAAGTATTTCCTTCGCAGCTGTAGAGCACTAAGACAAAACTGCTCTACAGCTGCATCCTTTATTGGGCTCTTCCAGGTGAATCCCCACCCCCTCCAATCCCTGCAGCCAATTACTGCTTGAATTACACCACCCGGACCTAGCAGGGAATCAATCTAAGTGCAGGTCCAGGTTGGTGACGTAGCCGCATTGCTGTGGAAAAGTATTCTCGGCTTTTCCACGGCAACGGCAATTTGAGAGTGCGAAAAGGGGGAAACGGGATTTTTAAAGTCCCACTGTCTGTGAATGTGGGAAACGGGATGAGAAGGCTCAACCCGTGAGTGGCCCTGTGACAATGGGATGGGTGGCAACCGTACTGGAGACTGGAGACTTGAAGGATTACATCACCAGTGGGTGTGAGTAACTCCCACTGCACAACACATTCTGGGGTGGTTATGGACATGTGCACTGGGGTTAGGGATTTAAAGCTATAAACCACCCTGGCTTCATGGGTCTATACAACTTTATACAGTGGCTGAATAGCCATTCATCGAACTCCAGTTTGTCGAAGCTGCTCTTCACCGAACAGCAAATTGGACTAGGGCAAATCAGCAGTTGGCCACCATCTGGAATTTGCCCCTTTCGCCACAGTAGTGTGATCTCAGAGTTGGTATATTTAGTTAGGGAGGGTGGGAGGTGTAGCCCCCCACCTTGGTAGGTTTTAAATTTTACTTTTTTTTACGGTGGCTTGATTGGCCAACTGCTGATTTTCCCTACTTAAAATTTGCCATTTGATAAAGAGCAGCTTCGACAAATAGAAGTTCGATGAATGGCTATTCTGGCTATTCACTGAATGGCCATTTGATAAAGTGATATAGACCCAGCCTCACATGAGGAATAGCACCATTCTCCACTGCTTAGCTCTGTCCCATAGGAAGAAAGAATGGGCTGTAGGAATCTTGACTTTTGGGAGGATGAATGGTCAGGATCGAGCAGTGGATAGAGGGGAGCTTGATGGACAAAGAAGCCAAAATTGGAAAAAATAAAGGTGCTCAAAATTATCTGCTTCCCAGTTTTCAGACATAATCATGGCCCTCCATGTGCTACAGATTTCTTATGATAACCCCAGTTGTTGCAAACAGTGTATTGTGTCTGTTTGTTAAAAGTAAGACTGGAAGCTACTTTCACGTAACTGCTTTCAGTTCCCTGCTATGAATTTTTCCTTTGAGTTGATGTAGTGCATGTCAATGTATTGCCTTCTGTTTTCATTTGCATAGTTCCACTGACATTATAATTTTAATTTGTATGACAAACGGAGAAGTAGATTATCTGCAATTAAGGCAGACAGGATGATTATCCTTACGTTGTTGAAAAACTGTTTTGTGGAAAACATTGAGCAGCTTTAAGTTTTAAATATGCTGAACAGTTTCAAATAGGCTCTGTGATGCTGTGCAAAAAATAATAAGAAATGGCTCTTACCTAACTCCAAAAGAGATGGTTTCTAATTGATCTTCTTTTGCAGAAGGCAGATTTAGTGATACAGTAGTATGGAGATATGACTGGTACTAAGGCATTATCCTGTTGCTTCTCCTAAAGCTGAACATCTTAAATACTCCTATTGGTCGATTACAGTGCCTATTCCTATTTTTTTTTTTTTTTTTTTGTACTTGGAGTGTATAACAACCAGCTATGATACTGGGATAATCTCATCATATAATGTCATGATTAGGAGTTGAACATTTCAAATCTATTTTTCTTCACCAAAACTAAGTAGTATGTATTACCTTTAGCTGAATACAGGTACACAAAAGTAATGCTATTAAAAAGAGGGGTTTTCCTCACAATACACATGTAGGTGTCTTTACCACCAACATACCGCATGCTTCTGTGATACAGGTCAGGAAAACTTATGTAAATGTTCATAGGTAAAGGGTAAAAATTATATAGTAAAATGATAATCTGGAGAATTGTATTTAGCCAAAGATTGTCCTGCAATTTTTCATTTGGCAGGCTACATTACAAAAAAAAAAAAAAAAAAACCTCTTCTAGTCACAGATATCTAGAATCCATGCCCTGCATTCAACACATGAAACTGCCATGGCTTATCTGAGATATTTCTGAGTTCTATTTGAATTCAATTAAAAAAGCAATGCAAAGTATTGATACAATTTCCAGGGTTGATTACAATAACAAATTTCAGTTTTGAATTTGTAAAACTACTTAACAGAATACTGATGCATTTTTTTCTTATAACCAAGTTAACAAAATTCATTGTTTTGTCTTTTGTATAGCTTCTTAACATGAGGTGAATTGTGTTTTCAAGAATTCATTATAACGTGTTCCAGTAATTTTATCTTGATAGTGTACAGCAGTGGTGTTCCTAGCATATTTGACACCCCCCTCCCCAAAGATTTTTTTCTAACAATTACTCTTTGACAATTATTTTTAGTAATAATCAAGAAATGAAACAAAATAAGGGCCAGCAAGGGACAAGCTAGGTGCAGCGATCAAATCCCCAAAAGACTCAGCCATTCTAGAGAAAAGCTTGTGCCAAATGAACACCTAGTGCCAGAATCATAGACTAAAGTTAAATGTCAAAATTGCATTATCACCTCCCTTGGAAAAGTTGAGTACAGCATTGACAACACACTCCTAGGAGCTGACCTAGTGGTTCAGGATTTGGTAACTTATGTGGACAGTTGACCACAAATTCTATTAGGAACAGATCAAGATGAAACCAACTTACAGACATTCTACAAAATCAGAAGAGTTTCAACTTCATTTTACAAATAAAACACCCAGAGAGAGAGAGAGAGAGAGAGAGAGAGAGACAGAATGACAGAGAGACACAGAGTACAGACTGCAGGATATTTAATGCAAATGTGCACCAGTCATGTAAAAACAGACTACAAGCTAAGCAAAAATATGAGAGTAACTTGAAGACCAAACATATCAGGCAAATACAAGAACATTCTGTAAACCTAGGGACAGTTTCAAATGTATTTCATACAATATTCCAGTTTATTTCACACAAATGCACACTAGCCATTAATGCCTGACTTTAAACTGAGCACCAGTTATTTCATCAACAACACATCTAGCCAACCCCTCACAAGAAAAAAAAAGCATAAATATTCCAGTTTAATTTATGCAAATGTGCATTAGCCAGCCCTTAATACCAGACTTTAAGCTGGTCACCCCCCCAAAAAAATAAATTTATTTCATACAAATGCTCACTAGCCAGCCTTTAAAATAATATGAGGACAAAGTTACTGCTAGCCACCCTCCCAAAATACATAGATATTCAAATTTATTCATACAATGCACCTTAAGAGTGGAATTTAAACCAGCCAATAGAAAAGCACAATTTACATTCATCCATATCACAGTTGACTAACCCTACCCCCCAAAAAAGATAAAACTAGTTCAGTTTCTTACCACAAATATTTATTTTCCAGCCTTAATGGCAGAATTCAAGCTGAGCAACTGAAAAGGTAATTTACTTTAATCCAGGGCCCAGGTAACTACCCCCCACCCCACCAAAATAAAAACAGGGTAGAAGAATACAATGAAAAAAAAGAACATAAACATCCAATTTAAAAATATTTAAATAAATGTGCACGCATGTGCACACACACTCGAGTCGAACTTTAAAATATTTAAGCAAATGAAAATACACACACACACACACACACACACACACACACACACACACACTAGCCTAGCCACCATCCCGCTCCCCATTTCCAAAAATAAGAAAGAATATCTAGTTACATTTACATAAAAAATGCTTACCTTCAGTCTGGTAAATTGCAGTGCCTTGGCTGAGCCACTTGCTAAAAAAAACCTTTTCTACTGCAAAACTCTCTACAGCATTGCACTACTGTACAACTAGAAGGCTTCTGTTAATTTAAAAAATAACCGCAGTTCTCTCCGATCTTGTCTGTAGCTCCTTCCAAATTTATTCCAATCCTGTATCACATTTTCATGCATGGATGCATGGACACATGGACCCATGCAAGAGGAACAAACAAAGTTTTTACTTCAGAGCCAGATCATGGTCAACTGGGGCCCTAGGCAGGGTAATGGATCAGCCCCCCCACACAAACACACAGCAACACCCCTGCAGCTATTTTACCCCAGTTATCATATACACTATTCAAATGTCTCAGTGTGCACACTATTTTCTTCTTTACTTCTACAGTGATTGCAGATATTTGGATTTAATTTAAAACTTTTATTTCAAATTTTATAGTACAAACACTGATAGACAATTGCTAAACAAAACAAAACAGTCTGACACACTGAAAACAGACTTAGCATTAACAGTAACATTCTCTGTCTTTGAAACTCACATTCATTGAAACAGCATTGGAAACAATATTCAAAGAAAATGCATCTGACTTGGGGCAGATAAAGTTTACTTTGGGCAGTTTTCAAACTATAGGCCCTTGCACACACTTTTAGGACCATACATATATGCATGTGTTCTTTGATTCACCTTTCTGATTGTATTAAATTATATCTCTTGTATAATACAGGACCACTAGTTAGTGTGTTTTAAATTGTAGTTTTGAACATTTTTCCAGTAAGCAATGAGACAATGTGTATGATCCAATAATAACAAATCTGCCCATTTCAAAACATTTCAAATATAAAAGACCACTCAAACTTCTGTCATTACAATCCACCAATACAAGTCAGTATGCGCAATCTGCACAGAAGTAAAAGTCATCTGAGTAATTCCATATTCAGGCACCTGCGGGAGCTGAGAGGGGTAGATGGGAGTGAGCAGCTGCTGCTAGTATGTCCAGCAAACAATTTTATATTTCAGAACTGGTAAGCTGGCAATATTGCAAGAGGGAATGGATTGCAAACCAACAACAGGCTCATAGTTAGTGTTAGTAGGCATCTCATCCAAAGGAAGGCATATTCAGGACTACAGCACACATACACACACACACACACACACACACACACACACACACACTCCCCCTCCAAGTACAACACAGTATCAGCAATCCATTTACATGCTTTGGGAGTAGAACCCACAGCCTTCTGCATCAAAAGCAAGTATGCTTCCTGTGATGCTATGACATTTGCTAAACACAGACTTACCATTAGCAGCAGTAAACTTCTCTTCCCTTGAAGCTCACAGTTCCTTGAAATGCACTGAAGCTTACAATTCCTTGAAAATGCACTGAAGTTTACAGTTCCTTGAAAATGCACTGAAGCTTACAGTTCCATGATCCTAACAACAAGAATGCCTTATATTTAAATTCCATGCAAAACACAGAGCAGGAAGGAGTAAGCAACAGATGCATGTGTTGATGCACATAGGGAAGCACAGATAGATGGAAAAGAAGTAAGCAACAGGTGAATATGAGTGCATTGATGCATGCAGGGTAGTTCAGACAGAGGCCATTCTTGAAGAAGAATGCCCTTACTGGTCTTACTTTAAGCTTTTTACATTTAAAACATGAAAATGTTTTAAAAGGCAAGGCTGTATCCCCTTACTGTTTGCACTTGGCATAGACCTTCCTCTTCTCCTCTGCATTAGTATGCCTCTGGTGTACAGGGATAAAGGCCTCACTATGAGGCTAAAGACCCACATTTGACTAGTGCCTCAGGCACCTGCAGGAGCCGAGAGGGGTAGACAGGAGTGAACAGCCATGGCCAGCATGTCCATCTCCTGTGGGAGGGAGGTAGTCCTGCCTGAGCCTAGGTGTTCCACCTATACATCACAAAACCTATGAGCATGTGCTGCTTACATTGCAGCACAGCTCAGTCAGCTGACTTAAGAGAAGAAGGTATTACAAAGGGAGAGGGGAGGCTGCTGCACCAGTCTATTAAGCAAGTCTGTTATTAGCCAAATCTTGCCATGGTGATAAATATATGCGCTAATAAGGCACCATGAGCAGGAATGAATGGTTGTAGGGCTCTTGCCCCCAGATGAAACAAGTGGGCTTACAGGCGAAAGGTAGTAAAGCCATTGGGCAGGCTTGGTGGGAGAAAAAAATGTATTCCAGAAATTTTAGCAGCAATTACCAAATGGTCATTATCAAACCACTCTTTATAAAAGTTGGCACAAGCTTCTGTTTTTCGAGGTTACCCATTAGTTCTATTTGCTTAAGTAACTTAAAAAAGTCACAGAGATTGTAAGTGGAAAGTGAGTGAATAAAACCTAGGCCTACAGGATTTGTCACTATATTGACCATCTGTTTTCTAGAGTGGTTTCTAACTTGAAAGCATACCTCTCAAATGTCGAAAATTTCACAGAATGCCCACATTTTGGCCTCATATTTTGATCTGTTCATTATAAAAGTTGTGGTTTTCTGGCAAATCACCAAGTATAGAAGTCATTAAATAATGACCAACATTTGAGTTTATGCTTTATTTCCTTCAGAAAATGCAAGCTAACATAAAACATGTTATTCTAGCAAACAAGTTATAAAATCAATATTTAAAATCTGTCCCTGATTTTGGTCCTTTATTTTTGGATTTGCCCAGAATTCTTGAACTAAGAGATGCATGTAATGAATGTTACAGTGGTGAATGTTGGATGCCTGATAGTTCTGAAATACTAAAATTCTACAAGTGACACTGCCCACATGCAACCAAAGTGACACTACAATTTGTGTATGGTGTCAGTTATTTTTGTTTTGACAGAATAAAGTTCAGAAATGAGTGTGGAAGCATTTATAATGAAAGGTGACAACAAGGAAAGTCAGCTCACATAATGACATGTATTGTCAGTATCAACACTGTGTAGCTAGTGTTTTTGTATATAGCAAAACATCTCTGTACCCCTTTATGAAGAATGATAATTCTTAATGTAGCACTCAACAAGTTACAGGCAAATAATATATAACAGCCAAAGCTTTTGAACAACACGAGTCCATCAATTACAGTGTTGGTAGTTCAAAGACTTGAACATTTTATTATTATTATTATTATTATTATTATTATTATTATTATTATTATTATTATTATTGTTGTTGTTTGTAACTTGGTAAATCTGCTAATCCATCCATATGATCAGCATGAATATGGAGGGTCTTTTTGTTTTGTTTCGTTTTCCTTATTATAGAGAAGTCATTTTTATGGGGGAGGAGGTATTTCAGCTGCTTCAAATGTTTCCCTGAAGCATTTTGTTTGCTGTGGTAGAGTTTATTTAAAGAGAAGTGAGAACAGATCTTTTCCTGCACAGCCTCTAACAACAGCTATGCTGTCTGCCCTGCTACAGAATGAGGCCTCTAATGAGATAATCTCATTGCACAGAGCAAAGTGACAGAGGCCATCTGTCATCTGAAATGGCTTCTTTATAGTTTTAAATCTTCTTATCTCACCAAATTTATAAATACCACTAATGCTGATTGAAATAGGGAACATACTTTCATTCAACATGAAAGGCATGTGGTCACAGATATTTGATAATATTGACAAGATGCTGAGCTTATTTTCTATAAGTGTTTAGAAGATTCTTGTTGAACTGAGCATCATAGTAGAAGTAGGTTTATGTATGTACAACTATATATTCTGCAAATGTGCATTCATATTCAAAGATAATTTGACTGCATTGTCAGAGCATGAGAAAAGGAAGTTCACACGATGAGGGAACACAATGTTAAGGCTCTAGGAAATGTAGACAGTCCCATGTTGTCAAATTATTAGTGGCGCCTGATCTTTAAAGCTTAGAAATTCTTTACATAATTCTTACAGAGTTACAAATGCAATGCTCATAATATGGCACTAGTTAAGTAAACAAGCGAGTTAAAGAAATGTATTGTATATACCATGTGTTTTCATACTCACTAAAGACATTATTTTGAAATCCTTTTTCTCTTCATATCAGACGTCCAACCCATTTGCATGGATGGAAACCATATTCTAAGTCCCTTAAATGATGCAGGTACTATTTATAGTCAAAGACCAAGTGTGAAGCATCATAAACAATGAGTATGTAAGCTGTTTTAAATGACTCTGAAATTTCAGGCACCCTAGCAAGATTTGATAGAACATCTTGTAATATGTCACATATAACATAGGATCACAGGATCAAGGAGGTCACTAGGGTAATGGCCCCAGGGGCCCTTATAAGCCTAGCCAAGTTCAACCCATGTTTGGGTGTCTGGTTCAAGCAGGCACTAAAATCAACACCTGTTGCCCCTGTCCAAGAGGGACACAGCTGGAACCTCTGGGATGAATTTCCAGTTAATCATCCAATCATCCAAACTACACTTAAATGGGGCCAACAAGGAGCTTTGTTTAACATGAATAGGAAGCTTGTTCCAAAGGTGGGGCAATCTCTGTGAGACAAATCTGTATCTCCAGCATGTTCTGTTGATGTCACATACCAGGTTAAGGTCATTTGAGCAAGTGACTTGCGTGCTATTTGACTTGCAAATGTGCAGCATTTCCATTAAAGTTGTGTCAGAGATTGCTCTATATGCAAGGCAAAGGTCACATCTGAGCAGTCTGTATGACACAGTGCTAAGTGACAATGATTTCAGTCTGTCTGCATAAGACAGATCTTCAAGACCTTGAACTTTCTTTGTAAGGAACCTTTGTGGTCTCTCTAATTGCTGCAGACATTTGGAAAGGAACATACTAAAGGAAGCATTGTACTCTATTATTGACCTAATGATGGAGGAGTATGGGAGGGTGTTATAACCTCTTTTTTTCTGAAGGCACCCTTACTTATGAGATGAGCAGTATAAAATGCCCTTCTTACCACTGTGGAGACATGGTGATCGAAGTTAAGGTTGCTGTTGACCTGTGTGCCCAGATCTCTCACCACTGACTGTGCACTTAGGGTATTGCTATTGATGTAGTAGTTTGTAGGAACATCACGCTTGCTGAAGGGGATGATTATGCATTTTTTTGGATTAAGTTTATGTCACCAGTCATTACTCTGCATAAGACCTGCTTGCAGGATGTTAACATCGCTAGGGATTTCAATGATCGCTCCCAGTTTGCAGTCATCAGCAAACTTTGTCAGCCACAGTCCTTTAGTTTTAGCCTGTACTTCAAAGAAGTAGATTCTGAACAATAGGGGTCCTAGAACAGATCCCTGTGGAACACCACTGGTTATGAGCCTGCTGGAGGAGGTGGAGTCCCCTAGTTTGACTATATGAGTTCTATCAGTTTACAACCCACCTGACAATATATGGGTTGATACTCAGCTGGGTGAGTTTATCAATAACGTCTGAGTGGGGAATTGTGTTAAAGGCCTTGACTAAGTCTAGGTAGGCCGTATAGGTTCCTACGTAGGTACTAGGCTATTGGCCCTAGGGCCTATACAAGCCTAGCCAAAAAGGTACCCTGGCTTTCGCCACCCAAGAAAATTATTTTCCTGTGCCCCTGTCAAGCAGAACCACAAAAGTGATTTCCGGGGTGAATTTCCTATTACCCATCCAGTCATCAAGATTTTTCTTGAAGAGTGCTAATGAGGAGCTCTGTTTGACATAGATAGGTAGTCTATTCCAGAGTATGGGAAGTCTCTGGGACAGGAATCTATCCCTCCAGCATGTTCTGTGTAGCTCAGGGGGATTGAGATTTCTTTAAGTGGAGCATGTCCAACAGCTCTGGGTTTAACATAGCTTTGTATGTTAGGCAGAGATCGCCTCTCAGTAGTGATATGTGACGGAGTAAAGCTGGAGTTTTTTTAGATAGTCTGTGTAAGGGGTCTGTTTGAGGCCAATAATCCTCTTTGTGAGGTATTTTTGCGGCCTTTCCAGTTGTTGTAGATGTCTTGTGAGGTACATACCAAAAGGGGTGTTGTACTCTATAATGGGTCTAATGAGTGATGAGTAGAGGGGAACAATAACCTCTTTTTATCTGGATGAGAAACCTTTTGTGATGAGGTGTGCCACATAGAAGGATTTCCTGACCACTGTGGTGATGTGATTATCAAAGGAGAGACTACTGTCCACCTGTGTCCCAAGATCTCTTATCACACTTTTGGTGTTAAGTAGACTACCGCCTATGTGGTAGTTCATGGGTACAGAGTTTTTGCCACAGGGGATGACAATGCACTTTCTGGCATTGAGCTTGAGACCATGTTTTTGACACCAGGCATCTGTCTCAGTGAAGCCCTTTTGTAGGATGTCTACATCGTTAGGAGTTTTGATAATGTCTCCTAGTTTGCAGTCATCTGCGAATTTAGTTAGCCAAAAACCTTCTGTGTTAGCCTGTACTTCAGAAAAGTAGATACCAAACAGGAGAGGACCCAGGACTGAACCCTGTGGTACTCCACTTGTCACTGGTCTAAGGTCTGATTTGGAGTCTGCTACTTTCACAGTGTGGGTTCTTTCAGTAAGCCAGTTGGCAACCCATCTTGCGACATAGGGATTTATACCTACTTTAGTGAGTTTATCTATAATTCCAGAGTGGGGGATGGTGTCGAACACCTTGGCGAGATCTAGATAGGTTGTGTGAACCACCTTACCCTCATCTATGGCTTTGGTAACTACTTCAAAGAAGTCTATCAGGTTTAGGAGACATGATCTTCCTTTTACAAACCCAAACTGTGTGGGGTCCAGAGTTTGGAGATCTCCATTGTCTTTGTTTATGAGTTCCATGATGATACGTTCCATGGCCTTGCAGATGAGGCTCATCAGGCTAATGGGGCAGTAATTCCCAGGGTCTGTTGTGGCCCCCCCCTCTTTGTGGAGTGGGATAACTGTCATGGTGCACCATTCAATGGGCACAAAGCCTGATGTGAGGCTATGATTGAACATGGTACTTAGGTGGGGTGCCAGTTCTTTCTGTAGCTCATGTAGAAGGCAGCCTGGCATGTTGTCAGGTCCCATGGATGCTGTGTTCTTGGCTTTGGAGAGTGAGGTTTTTACCTGTGCAGCCATGATTACAGGAACTTTGCATTCTTCCAGTATAAAGATGGGCCCTCTAGGGGGTGAGAGGGGAGTAAAGTTAGCACTGAACCTATCTGCCAGGATGTTGGCAACATCAGTTGGTTCTGTATATTTAGTGTCATTGTGCTGTAACTCAGAGCAGATCTGAGTGTTGCCACTGAGGTTCTTGAAATAGCTATAGAATGCTTTGTGGTTGTCTTTAGAGTCAGTGGCAATTTTGTTTTCGTAACTAGCTTTGGAGGATTTTATGAGGGATCTCAACTTCTTACTGAGGTTGACCAGGGAGTTCCTCCAGTTATGGGATTTACCTATTTTTTGCAACAGTTTCTTTCTTCTCTTGTAGAGTTTGTTTATGGCAGAAGACCACCAAATTGGCTTCCTTTTTTTGGAGGATAGCATCTTGGTTCTGTTAGGGATAGCATGATCCATGCACTCGTTTAAGTGCTTATAAAGTGCATTTGTGTAGGATTCAGCAGTCATACCTCTATTGTCCATCTGCATGGGTGTCGTGAAGTTTGCCACTTCTGTCTTAAGAAGCATGAAGTTGGCTTTGGAGAAATTTTTTACGGTTGTTTTCCTTATAGGGGGTGGGAGCGGGATGTGGATATCTAGGATGATTAGCTTGTGGTCAGATCTGACCAACGAGGAGCTGACCTCTGGTGTGGAACACCGGTCACCCATGTTGGTGATGACCAGGTCTAGGATATTGCTGCCCCTGGTGAGGGTGTGGATAAGTTGATCCAAGGCATTGGAATTGATGATTTCCAGAAAATGTTGAGCAAAAGAGTTGGTACATGAGTAGTTTTCCCAGTTAATGGTAGGGTAGTTGAAATCACCCATTATTAGAGTGTTTGGTTGAACCTTAATATTTTCCAGTGTATCAAGAAAAGAGGAGTGGGAATCCTGGGGCATGGTGGGGGATCTGTAGCAAGCTACAATCTGGATTGCGGTTTTGCCCAGAGTTAGTTGAAGTTGGATAATCTCGGATGCATTATGCTGAGCAACTAGCTTGGAGGTGTGGATATCCTTAATGAATATGGACACGCCTCCACCTTTAGTGTTTCGGTCTGGGTTTGGTGGCCGAAAGATGTGGTATGAATTATAGCCTGGCAATGCAGGAGTGCACTCTGGAGCTTTGACCAAGTCTCTGTCACTGCACAGATGTCAATGTTCTCCATTTTAAGGAGTCCTCGAGTGAGTGCATTTTGAGGTTTAGACTACTAGCATTGAGTAGCATTACCCTCAGATTTTGCTTGCTTGTGTCTGTTAAGGTGGTGAATTTCTCATTTGAACCTTGTCTAAAAAAAGGCACTATAGGGGTGGCAAGAGCCTTTGCCAGTATCCGGAATCCCAAGGGCGACAGGTGCAGGCCATCTTTGGCAAAGCAGCGTGGTCTGTCGATCATGTCATCCCAGGCAGACAGATACTGGATTCCCTTAGAATGACACCAGAAGCTTAGCCAATTGTTAAAGTCAATCATTTTGTCCTTGTACTGTGGTGTCATTCTGGGCAATGGCAGGATGCTACTCAGGGCTAGGGTTATACCTGCCTGGGTACAAGATCGGAGAGCTCCTCCATGTCTCTTTTCATGTAGTCCAGGGAGGTACATCTCAGGTCATTCACACCAACATGGACAATGACAGTGTCATATTTGTACTTGTTGTGGAGTGAACTGAGTGCATGCATTATGTGGCAGATCCTGGCACCTGACAGGCAGCTGACAGTAACTGTTTCCTTGTTTAGCCTTGGTGAGTGGAACATCAGTGTGCCTGACTATAGAGTCACCAATGACTAGAGTGTTGGGTAAATTATGCCTTATGGGCTGTAGTTGAGTGGCACACTGAGTATGTGGGCTATGTGTCATTTGGGTTGTGTTGGGGCTGGAGGTTGCTTGCATTTCTGCTTTGGAGGTCCCTGTTGTTTGGGCAGATTTGTACTGAGAGCCTCCGTGAATGTAGGTGTGTGTTTTGTGCTTCTGTGTGTGTGTTTTGGTGGTGTAGGTTTTGAGGGACTATGTGATGAGTGTGGTGCAGTGCAAGTGTTTACCTTCTCCTCTTGACTGTCTAAGCCAGTCTTTGGTGAAGAGAGCTTTGCTTCCAGTTTGGCTATATAAGTGCATCTCTCACAGGTCGCAGTGTTGGGTGGTAGGAGGAGAGGGTTGTCTGTGTACATGAGGCAATCGCTGTATTGTCCCAAGATGCCCAGATTCATCAGGTAGACAGGAGAAAACACCGGGAGCTGACCTTTAGACATGCCTGAATATGTGCTTATTTATTAAGTACTAAAAACTGTTTTCCTCTAGACACGTGAGGAAAGTTGAGTGCTGTAGTAATTTGTAACTTATTTAGTGCTTACATTGAGTTCTGAACAAGTGCTGAGCTCAGAGAAACAGATGAGTGCTAAAACTAAAAAGCTAGCTAGTTGCAAGTGAAATTTTGAAGAACAGACTTTATGGTGCCAGGAATAGTTTAACCCCAGTTAAGTGTGGGGGGGGGGGGGGCTTAGGAGCTCACAAACAGTCCTGGACACAGCAAATCCATATCTGGACAAGACCTGCCATAGGAAAGGGGGGAAGCAAGCTTAGAATTTTTTTTTCCAGTAAAGTGGAAATGGATAAAGCTGGAATAGAAGTTAATTCAACATTAAGAATCTGAGTGGGTTGGCCTTCACAAATGTTATCTATTAGATTGAGTGAACTAATGACACTAGACTGGGAGGAGTGTCACAGATCAAATATACAGTATGGGCGGGCAACTGCAAAGCCACCAAGTATAAGAACACACAACACTAGGGAAGGTGGGTGGGAAAAATTACTGCTCCTAGCTGTAACCACTAAATGAAAGTTTTAAACAGATCAAGGAGCAGACTCGAGAATGCTTTTAACTGTAAACAGACAATTATCAAAAATGCACAGAAAAGCTTGGATAGAGCACTCACAAACAGAAAATACAACTCTCAGTATGAAAAAGCAGTTTACAGTTAAGTAATGTTAAAACAGTATAAAACAGTACATAAATGCAGTGAAACAATAAAAAAAGCTTTATAACAGTGTAAAATGTAGTAGATCAACTGTATAGCACAATTATAAGCATTTCAGAAGTGCAGTTCAGTGAAATAAGTGTAAGAAATAACTTATCCTGCTCTTGGAATCTTAAGGAATTTCCACTTATGCAATGCAATCCAGAACCTGAACAATACAAGCCCTATTTGCCCTCATCTAGGGTTTTGATGACTGTCTTGAAGAAGTCCACCAAGTTTAACAGGCATGATCTCCCCTTGATAAAGCCAAACTGGGTGGGGTCGAGCATTTGGAGATTTCCCATATCTTTGTTAATAAGGTCTAGGATGACTCGTTCCATGACCTTGCAAAGAAGGCTGGTCAGGCTAATGGGTCTGTAGTTCCCGGGGTCTGTGGATGTACCCCCTTTGTGCAAAGTGATGACGGTAGCTGTTTTCCATTCCACTAGGATGAAGCCACTACTTACGTAGGGTGTGATTAAAAAGCATGCTCAAAGGTGATGCTAATTCCTGTTTTCACCCTTGTAGAACACAGCCCGGGATGTTGTCTGGTCCCATAGAGGCTGTGTTTTTGGCTTTGGAGAGGGCGTTTAAGACCTGCTCCTCGGAGATAGTAGGTGAAGGACAGGTGTTACGCCTTGTGGTTATCCTTAGTTAGGGAAGCTAATTTGGATTCATAGTTAGCTTTGGAGGACTTCACTAGGAGTTTTATTTGCTTGTTTAAGTTGAGGAGGGAGTGTTTCCAGTTTTGAGACCATTTCTTACTACTGTTAGACAACAATTTCTTTCTCCTATTGTATAGTGTATTAGTGGTAGTTGTCTACCAGGCAGGTTTGTTTTTCCTTGAAGATCTTGCTTTGGTTCTGCCAGGTAGAGCAGAGTCAATACAATTGTACAGGTACTTGTATAAAGCATTAGTGTATAACTGACCATAGGTATCTGTTTCATGAGTGGGGGGAGGGGGCTATGAAGCTATTTATGCTGTCACGTAAGATGCTGTAGTTGGCCTTGGAGAAGTTTTTTAGTCTAGTTGTTGCTAAGGGGAGGTCTTGTGTTATGGTTACTTCTACTGAGACTGATTTGTGCTCAGATCTCACCAGGGATGGCCACACACTGGGGGTGGTGCAGCGGTCCCCCATGTTGGTGAGCACCAGATCTAAGATGTTTAAGTCCCTTGTGGGTGTGTCAACCAGCTGTTCCAGGGCATTGGAATTAACAAAGTCCAGGAACCTTTGGGCAAATGAGTTAGAACACGTATAATTTACCCAGTCAATGGGTGGGTAATTAAAGTCACCCAAAACTAGGGTGTTTGGTTGTATCTTGATTGACTCAAGTAGATCCAAGTAGGCTGAGTGGATGCCCAATTCATGGAGGATGTCCTATAGCTGGCAATGACCTGAAGAGGGATCTGACCTACAGTCAGTTGCACCTGAAGTAATTCAAGGGAATCATGCTGTTTTACCAATCTAGAGGTGCATTTATCTTTAATGAATATTGATACACCACCTCCTTTAATTCTTCCACCTTCAGTTTATGGTCTGAATGTGTGGAAGGAAATGTAACCTAGTTTAGCTGGGGTGCTCTCCGTAGCCTTAACCCAGGACTCAGTGACTGAACAGACATCAGCATCTTCCAAGGTGAGGACTTCTTCCACTGAGTGCAGTTTTGGATTTAGACTCCTAGCGTTTTGCAGTACCTCCAGTGAGGTACGTCTCAAGTTGTTCACACTAACATGGATTATGATGGAGTTATAACAGTACCTGTTGTTGAGAGATTTGAGAGTGAGTGCATGCGTGTGTGTGTGTGTGTGTGTGTGTGTGTGTGTGTGTGTGTGTGTGTGTGTGTGTGTGTGTGTGTGTGTGTGTGTGTGATGTGGTGGATCCTGGCACCTGACAGACAGCTGACCGTGACTTTTTCCTCATCCAACCCGGTGAGAGGGGCATCTGTGTGTCTCATAACTAAGTCGCCTATGACTGAGATGTTTGCTTTTGTGTTATGCCTTAGCGGCTTGACTGCTGAGAGACTGGTGTGTGATATCTTATGTGTACTATGTTCTGCAGAGGATGTATTATGTGAGTCATGCTTGTGCTTGTGAGGTCTCTGATGTTTAGGTAAGCTTCTGATAAGGACCTTTGCATGTGTAGGTTTATGTGTTATTGGTTTGGTTGGTGCAGGAGGTGAGGTGAGCATGCTGACAACATGCTTAGTATCAGATGAACTGACTGGTGAGTGACAGAGCTTGCCTTCTGTTCACATCTCTGCACTTTTATTAAAGCTGATGGAATCAACACTAGTCCTATTATAGCATCACTTCAGGATAATAAACTGCAGTGACTTCAGCTACTTTTATGGTATGGATATGAAATGTCACATAAGTTGCATTTTTTTCCATCTTCTTCATCAGTGACCAAAATCTGCCTCTTATTTTGCTGTTTCAGAATATAATATCTGATGCCATCCTATTTAACCAGGTAATTTTAAGGATAGCATCTTAAAGGAAAACTCCACATTAGAACTCAAAAAACATAGTTTTTTCATTGTATCTTTGTTTTCGAGCTATTTTAATGCCTCAAAATCACTCCAAGTGCTTCTTTTACAATTTTCATGTGTTTCCCTCAAAATGGCGGATGGTGGGGCCTGCCTTGGTAAAGTGACCTTGTTTTCCTGCTTTCATTCCTTCTTCCCAGAATACATTTCAAATCTTCTTTATATGAGTCATGCTAGACATAAGGAAGTAGTGCTGTTTTCTCATGCCATTACGATAGAAGGGCAGGAATGTGAAGCATTGTCATCTAAAAACATCTTCTGTAACAGAGCTACTTATATGTTTCCTTGACTGAGCCTGACTTATGTGTCTGTCAGAGCTTGTTCTATGTAATAAATAGGTGTTAGCTACTTCCAGCAAAATAAAGTAGGTAAACAACAGGCTTTTGTAAAGAAATCTTTTATAGTTCTAAAGAATTGACAGACCTTCCCCCACACTCTTGCTGAGGTGTGAAAACTCTCACTGCAGTAAATGATCCTTGCTATACATTTACAAGTGTCAAGTAATACGACTCCAAACTATATCTGCCTGCTACTTCACAATGCCTTCTGTGGGAAGTTTTTTTCTCTCTCTCATGAATGATACAGAATTAAAATGTGCGTTACTAGTTCCATAATTATTTCTGTCATATTTACTCTTCTTTTTTCTATTTCATATTTATTTATACTTTGGTAACCAAGAAAGTGAACTGGTCCCATGACTCCTTTCAGCCATGACTTGGGCTACATTGGCAAAGATAATAACAAGTATTAAATGCACTTAGCAATACAAAGAAAAAAATACTGTCATAAAGACAGCATGAGCAACACATAGCCAATGTGTGACAGTGACTGAATAAAACATTAAGCAACATTTGCTAAAATGTATACATTAAAATTAAATGTTGTTTATTAAAAATAACAAATTGTATGCACCCATATTGCATATACATATATATATATATATATATATAGAGAGAGAGAGAGAGAGCGTTACCTATCAAAACATCTACTCTTCATAACATCTAAACTCAAAACATCAAGAGCATAACATCTAAACTTCAAAACAACTAAAACGCATAACAACGAATCTCAAAACATTGAACATACAAAGCAACTATAAATAATATCCCACAGAGTTTTTAATATGTTTATGCAGGGGGATAAGCCCCCCTGCACCCCATGTGGGGGGCTCTGCCCCCCACACACCTTCATAAATTAAATATACCAACTCCAAGGTCGCACTACAGTAGGGGAAAAAGTTAATTTCCTAATCCCACTCTAGTGCGACCTCGGAATTGGTATATTTAATTTATGGTGGTTGTAGGGGGCAGATCCCCCCACTTGAGGGTGCAGGGGGACTTGCCCCCCTGCATAAACATAGCAAACAGTGTGTGGGGTGTTATTTCTTGTTGCTTTGTAGTTTTCAATGTTTTGAGATTCTATGTTATGAGTTTTAGATGTTTCGAGTTTAGATGTTCTGAAGAGTAGATGCTTTGATAGGTAACTATATATCTATATATATATATATATATATATATATATATATATATATATATATATATATAGTGTGTGTGTATGTTACCTAAATAATATGTCTGTCTGTGTACTTCATGTCCTTTCAAGAAAAACAAAACAAAATGGAAATTTTGTGAAACTCTATATGTTTGTCCACACATAAACACACACACATACACATACACACACACACACACACACACACACACATATATATATATATATATATATATATATATATGTATATAAAAATGTGTGTAGCATATAGAATATTATATGTGGGATGCAGTACTGTGTTTAAATGCATCTGAGTATATGTGTGTGTGTGTGTGTGTGTGTGTGTGTGTGTGTGTGTGTGTGTGTGTGTGTGTGTGTGTGCACGCATTTAAACACAGTTAAGTACTTCTGATTTCCTTTTCTTATTTGTTTTAATGCAAGGGCACATAGTAAATGTATGTTAAAGTAAATTCAGCTGTATATTATGGTTGACATCAAATGTCACGTTTCCTTTATTGACTACAAAATGCTCATGCACTCTAACAATGTAATAACTGATTCAAAGTCATTGGGAATCTCTTACCAAGGATCTGTGTGCACCAGATATGCATCCCCCTCTGGAAGGATGTCACAAAAAAGCATAAAAGCCCTTTTATGAACAGTATCAGTGCACCTAGTTGATAGGGTTGCCACTTGTCTCTCTTTCTGAGGTTCTGGCCTGTGTGTGTTGGGGGGGTGGGCAACAGGAAAATGGTAAATGCATTGATACCTTACAAGAAAAATATTTTCTGACTTTTCTCTAAATGTCACAGAAGTCTTTGATACTACATTTATGTTATGTTAATATATAAACTATTATAAATAACCAACATTTAAAGCTTAGCATTTCAGTACTATGTTGCTACTTATGTAAATGTGTCAGAAGAGGAGACAACTGCCTTTAAATGCCTGACTAATCTAATTGTTTTGTTTTGCTTTGAAAGGGGAGTGTTAAGTTTTCTTCCTCTCTACAATAAAAACAGTGGAAAACAGTTCCACAGTTTCTGTCTTTTTTATATCAGTTTCTGTGCTCCTGACATTAGCAGGATTAATTGCCCATCTAAGATTGATAGCAGTACCTGACAGGATAAACTACAGATTTAACTGTGTCTATGATATGTCATGCAGGTGGAGATGAATTCCTCTGCAAAGTATATGAGAAGTTGAGCTTTAAAATGGACTTTCCCTTCCTTTACTCCAGTGAAAGGAAATAAAAGTTTTAAAAAGTACAAGCAGGTTTCAGGTACCTACACAATGTTGGAACCATATTGTAGGGAGAAAAGAAACCTAAAGATTGAGTTAAACTGTAGTAGAGGGTGGAGTTTTCCTGATGGAAATATTTCCTTTAGTTGCACTCGCTATAACATGAGTCCTGGATGTACCATTTCTCAATGTAGGATGGGAACTGAAGATTATGCAACTAAACTGAAGAACAGAACAAGGAATGTAAAGAAGGTCTGAAGTTAGAAAGGAAAGAAATCAGAACAGGCAGATAGGGATGTTAGGAAACAGTGTTTCAATGAGAGAATCGCATGAATGTGTTTGTACTTTACTTTGTGCCTTGTAATATACTGCTCTGAACAACTTGATCTGACAAACTAAATCAAGCCAGTACAATCTTTTTTAACTCCCCTTAGCTATTATACTCTGGAATCAAAAGCACAATTGTTGGTATGCAAAAGTACTGCAATTGTTTTTTATATCTTGCAGTTAACCACTTCATTTACGGCACCAACATAAATACCAGGGACCATTACCCAAGACTGATTCTGCCTGTTGCAGAACCTGCAATGAATGGTGCACATCATCAACTGAAACCTTTCACTGCTTTTCTTTGTTTGTTTTGTTTTTGTCCTGCAAGCATCCATTTTAACATTGCAAAGACTGCACAACTGCCAAAGGGCAACAATACATCAGCAGCAAGTTATGCAAAGGAGAAAATAACTTTCTGCTAAGATAACCCCTTAATCTGATAAAACCATCTAGTTATTTTTAGAAAAGAATAACATTACTTCACATTTTAATTTGATTAGGTTAAGTCACTTATGTTATTTCAGAGGTAATATTTCATTCAGTTATAGTTCCTCTAAAATACAAAATACTAGTATCTCCCAGGAAAAGATACTGAAGACACTGAAACATTGTGTTAACATAGTAGCAATTTTTAATATTCTGTTGTTACTAGATACATTTCCCTAACCATATTTATGCCAAGTTCAGAGCAAAGAAAGGACTTTTTAGTACTGGTTTGACATGTATTTATTTATTATTATTATTATTATTACTATTATTGTTCTTTAAGTCAAAACTGATTCTACTATCAGAAATCCAGTAACACAATCTGAACCTTTCCCAGGCACACACACTGACATGGCTTACTAAATCAATCATACAGTATATAAAATAGTTTTAAAACCCACCTTTGTTTAATAAGCAGATGTGACTGTACAGGAATGGCATAGTCTGCTTAACTTAATATGACACAAGCAAACTGTAGTGAAACACAATCAAAGTACTTAACTGTGTACATTTTAATTAGCATCTTCTGAAAACAAAATGGTTTAATAAAGACAAAATATGTTTACCACTGTCAACCAAGAAAAAGAGTTTGTGCACTGGTTCATTTATTTTGGTACACACTGGTACACACTGGTTCCTATCTGTCTAAATTAGTCTATGCAACAATGATCTGTGTACAATTTACACAGTCACTAGAAGTGACCGGTGACAATGATGTGTAATGTCTGCTTTGCAGAGCTATGTGCAAGTATTAAATCTTAGGCAGAGTAGTGGCACTAATCACATGAGACTATGAGCAATAAATACACATTTCTGTATTTACATCCGTTACTAAATATACCCGCGGTGATGGTGCTGCGGTAGCGTTGTCGCCTCACAGTAAGACGCTGTCCGGTTCAATTCTCAGCTAGAGCGTCTTCTGCATGGAGATATGAGTGAATGGGCGTACCTTCGTTGAAGGTTGTGCGTCAGGGCTGGTAACTCGGCACGTAAAAATCAACTACCAATCATTAGCGGACCGGAGCTCCGCTGTGGCGACCCCTAACCGGGAAAAGCCGAAAGACACCACCACATCGGTTACTAAATATAAGACAACCCCTAATAAAAGTTCCATCCATATAACACATTACCCCTATTTTTTTTCCAAAAATACTGTTAAAGTATACAGAGTGACTACATTTTTCACAATATTATGATTTGACGACAGTCTTAAACCAGTGATCTCAAACTCACATCTCATCGGCAGATACAACCACTGGTACTTACAGTCTGGCTTATGTGACTTTGCCCCACTCTGGATTGCTACTGTTAAAAAAAAAAAAAAGGTCTGTTTGGTTAGTGATATGAGACACATTGACAAATGTCTGTCTTTGTAGCTCAGCTAGTCTTTAGTTGTTTCTGTCTCTCATTGTCTTGACTTTCTGTACTGTAGCTCTTTTGTTCCCACATTTACTACTTACATCTGTTGTGCTGCCCATAATAGCATCACTTCCTCAGGTCTTTGATAACAGGTCCCATATGTAGATGTCAGCTTGTAGAAACACACTGAATGCACTATCACAGTTATATTTAGACACCTATTTACCTCATTTTCTGCGAACCAGTGTAATCCCAATTAGTCAATGTTCATCTATGCATGTCCTCCTGTGCAATAATGTATTTGGCTTATGCCTTCCTCCAAACTTTCTAACCTACTAGCTTACATTGGCACAATGATTTAATTCTTATCAATATGGTCACTAATAAAGTTATTGTTACTCCACTGGTATAGTTATGTTAAAAAGCCACATATTTAGGTTAATGTGTGTTTTTGCTTTTGCATGTATTATACTTTTGCATAGGCCATAATGTACTGCGGCCTTAAGAATTTATCATACTTCTACAGAGACTTTCCTACTCAAGTCTATACTAAAAGAAAGACTACTGACTCAGTGGGACCATACCCCTCAGATACATTTGAGAGTTATGCTCTCAGCATTCTCTGATTTTGTAGAACACCCTTGATTTTGCTTCATATGTTTACCTTGATTCTCATGAAATTGTTTATTTGCTGGTAATTCACTAAGACTTATTTATTTTATTTTATACTTTTGTTGATGCGGTGAGCCCACTGAACAGAAGTGTCCCTTTTTGGGTGTCACCCAAGAGCATAGGTTCATAGGTTCATAGGTTGGTACTAGGCTATCAGCCCTAGGGCCTATACAAGCCTAGCCATAACAATTCCCTGGCTATTTCTTCCCACACTATTTACGTCCCTGGACCCCTGTCTAGCAGGGCAACTGACGTGATCCCTGAGGTGAATTTCCTTTCTCCCATCCAGTCGTCAAGGTTCCTTTTGAAGAGGGCCAAAGAGGCACTCTGCTTGACATGTATGGGAAATCTATTCCAGAGTCTGGGGAGTCTCTGGGTCAGGAACCTATCCCTCCAGCATGTTTTGTTTATTGTGATGACAATGTTTAGATCCCTGGAGCGTGTGGCTCTGAGGGATTGGGATTTCTTTAAGTGTAGCATGTCCAACAGCTCTGGGTTTGACATGGCCTTGTATGTTAAGCAGAGATCGCCTGTGAGTAGACAATATGCGACAGAGTATAGCTGGAGTTTTTTAAGGCGGTCAGCATAGGGCATCTGCTTCAGGCCTGTGATTCTTTTAGTGAGGTATTTCTGCAGCCTTTCCAGTTGTTGCAGATGTCTTGAGAGGTGCATACCAAACGGGGCGTTGTATTCTATAATGGGTCTAATGAGGAACAAGTATAGTGGGACAATGACCTCCTTTTTTCTGGATGAAAAGCCCTTAGTGATGAGGTGTGCCACATAGAAGGCTTTCCTGACTGTTGTGGTGATGAGGTTATCGAAGGTGAGACCACTGTCCACCTGTGTCCCTAAGTCTCTTATCACACTTTCGGTGTTTAGTGTACTGCCACCTATATGGTAATTCATGGATGCATGTTTTTTTCCAAAGGGGATAACTATACATTTCTTGGCACTGAGCTTGAGCCCATGGCTCTGGCACCAAGCATCTGTTTCTGTAAGGCCCTTTTGTAGAGTATCCACATCATTTGGTGATTCAATAATGGCTCCCAGTTTGCAGTCATCTGCGAACTTTGTTAACCAGAGTCCCTTAGTGTTGGCCTGTACTTCAGAGAAGTAGATGCCAAACAAGAGCGGTCCCATGACTGAACCCTGAGGTACTCCACTTGTCACTTGTCTGGAGCTGGATTTGGAGTAGGCTACTTTTACAGTGTGGGTTCTATCAGTAAGCCAGTTCGCAACCCATTGGGTGATGTAGAGATTAATGCCCAGCTTAGTAAGTTTATCTATGATTCCAGAGTGGGGGATGGTGTCAAAGGCCTTGGCAAGGTCTAGGTAGGCTGTGTGGACCACCTTACCCTTGTCCATGGCTCTGGAGACTGATTCGAAGAAGTCAATCAGGTTCAGGAGACAAGATCGGCCCTTCACAAACCCAAACTGGGTGGGTTCCAGTGTTTGAAGGTTGCCAATGTCTTTGTTTATAAGTTCCATGATAATACGCTCCATGGCCTTGCAGATAAGGCTTATCAGACTGATGGGATGGTAGTTTCTGGGATCCAAGGTGGATCCCCCCTTGTGGAGTGGGATAACTGTAGCTCTGCACCACTCAGTGGGCATGAAACCTGAGGTGAGGCTATGATTAAACATGACACTTAGGTGAGGTGCCAGTTCATATTGTAGTTCATGTAGTACACAGCCCGGGATGTCATCTGGTCCCATGGATGCTGTATTCTTAGCTTTGGATAGTGCGTTTTTTACCTGTGTGGCCATTATTACCGGAATTTGGCAAACTTCTGGTATTGAGATGGGCCATTTAGGGGGTGAGGGGGGGGGTGAAGTTGGCACTGAATTGATCTGCCAGGATATTGGCAATATCCTTGGGATCAGTATATTTAATGCCATTCTGTTTTAGCTCAGAGCAGATATGAACATTGCCGTTTAGATTCCTGACATAGTTATAGAATGCCTTGTGGTTGTCTTTGGAATCTTTGGCAATTTTATTTTCATAACTAGCTTTGGAGGATTTTATGAGGGATCTCAGTTTCTTACTGAGGCTGGTAAGGGAGTTTTTTTGCATCCTAGGATTTTCCTCTTTTCTGCAACAGTTTCTTCCTTTTGTTGTAAAGTTTGTTTATGGCAGGGGACCACCAGATTGGCTTCCTTTTTTTGGATGAGAGCATCTTGGTTCTATTTGGGATGGCACGATTCACGGATGAGTTCCCGTCTGCATGGGTGTCATGAAGTTTGTCACTTCTGACTTGAGTAGCATGAAGTTGGCTTTGGAGAAGTTTTTTATGGAGATTTCCTTACTGGGGGGGGGGGGTGGGAGTGGAATGTGGATGTTAAGGGTGATTAGCTTATGGTCAGACCTGACTAACGAGGGGGTGACCATAGGTGTGGAGCATCGATTTCCATGTTGGTAATGACCAGGTCTAGGATACTAAAGCCCCTGGTGGGATTATGGATTAGTTGATCCAGGGCATTGGAATTTATGAATTCCAAGAACCGTTAGGCAAAAGTGTTGGTACATGAGTAGTTTTCCCAGTTAATGGCAGGGTAGTTATAATCACCCAGTGTTAGGGTGTTTGGTTCTATCTTAATATTTTCCAGTATGTTTAGAAAGGTGTAGTGAGAATCTTGGGGTATGGTGGGGGATCTGTAGCAAGCTACAATTTGGATTGCAGTCTTACCTAGTGTTGGTTGCAACTGGAGAATTTCAGATGCATTGTGTTGGGCAGCTAGCCTGGTGGTGTGAATATCCTTGGTGAATATTGACACTTCTCCACCTTTAGTGTTTCGGTCCTGGTTTGGTGGCCGAAAAGTGTGGTAAGAGTTGTAGCCTGGTATTGCAGGGGTGCTGTCTGGAGCCTTGAACTAGGTCTCAGTTACTGCATAGATATTGATGTTCTCCATTTTTAGGAGTGCCTCCAGAGAGTGCATTTTGAGGTTTAGACTTCTAGCATTGAGTAGCATTACCTTCAGATTTTGCATGCTTGTACCTGTTACGGTGGTGGTTTTGTCCTTTGAACTTTGCCTAAAAAAGGCACTATAGGGGTGGCAAGAGCCTTAGCCAGTAACCTGAATCCCAGGGGTGACAGGTGCAGACCATCTCTGGCAAAGCATCGTGGTCTGTCAATCATGTCGTCCCAGGCAGAAAGATACTGGATCCCCTTTGAATGACACCAGAAGCTTAGCCAATTGTTGAAGTCAGTCATTTTGTCCTTATATTGTGGTATCATTCTGGGTGAAGGCAGGATGCTACTCAGAGCTAGGGTCATACCCGCCTGGGCCACATGATCCGAGTGCTCTTCCATGTCTTTTTTCATGTAGTCCAGGGAGGTACGTCTCACGTCATTCACTCCAACATGGACAATGACAGAGTCATATTTGTACTTGTGGAGTGACTTGAGTGAATGCATTATGTGGCAGATCCTGGCACCCGACAGGCAGCTGACTGTAATTTTCGCCTTGTTCAACCTGGTGAGAGGGACATTAGTGTGCCAGACTATACAGTCACCTATGACTAAAGTGTTAGGTACATTGTCTTGCCTTAGGGGCTGTTGCTGGGTGGCACACTGGTGTTGTGAACTATGTGACACTTTGGTTGTGATTGGTGTTTGTTTGCATTTCAGCTTCAGAGGTCCTTGTTGCTTGGGCAGGTTACAGTTAAGGGCCTCTGCATATGTGGATTTAGTGTTGCTATATGTGGGTGTTGGTAGTGTGGGTTTAGAAGGGCTATGTGTTGCTTGAGGTGTAGTATGGGTGTTAACCTTCTCTTGACTGTCTAGCACAATCTTGGGTGGAGAGAGCTTTGATTCGATTTTGGCTATGTAAGTGCATCTCTCACAGGTTGTAGTGTTGGGTGGTAGGAGGAGAGGGTTGTCTGTGTACATCAGGCAATTGCTGCATTGGCCCAATATGCCCAGATTCACCAGGTGGACAGGAGAAATCACCAGAACTGACCCTTGGACATGCCTTGTTTGGTGCTTTTTTTTTTTTTTTTTTTTTGTAAAGTACAGAAGCAGTTTTCCCTTACCTTAGCAAGGTACTTTGCAATTATAGGCTGTTTAGTGCCTACTATTAATTTCTCCTTATTAACAAGGAGAGTTGAGTGCTTGTATCAATTTAAGGCTTTCTAGTGCTTTACAGCAGGTATTAGAGAAAGTGCTAGTCACAGGGATGCTTAAAGGTAAGATGAAAAAACAATGCACACTGCAGTGTGCACTAGAGAAGTTAGATGTGAAAGTAGGTAACTTAAGTTTTTCCTGTTTAAAAAGTTAAGGTTTAGTGGAGAGTTACTATTTTTAAAACAGCAAGATGGATTGAAAGGGGTGGTCACTTTTGTATTCTGGTACTATGGAATACAGTAGGATGGCCAATAAATTAAAATAGTTGAAGGGGAGGGATTTCAAAAATGATGATTTTGTGATTACTCACACAAGCCAGTGAAAGTAGAGAGGAAATGAGATATATGGTCACATTAACATAAGAGGCAGGCAACTAGAAAGACAGTGGTATTTAACAAGACAACTGTAACTGGGTGGGAGGGCGAAAAATTCTGCCTGACTCAGAAGAGAGTGAGAGCTGTGGTCTCTTTTGAAGTTTTAATATGCTGTTAAGGCAGAATGCAAGTAAAACACAAGGTAAAGAAAACAAACCACAGTATTCAAAATATAGAAAGGCAATAAAGTAATACAAAATACAAAAAATAAAAGCAATTATCTGGTTTAAGTGACTTGCTCAGAGTCACACTGAGTCTGAAAGAATCAGACCCTGTACCCCGACTACAGGAAGCAACTAATTAATTAACTTACTTACATTTGTTTACTGTAAAATTCCAACTGGACACAGGTCCTTTTTCAGCGTAGGCCCAGGGAGAAAAGCTCCACAGGACAATAAAGGAGCACATGAAGAACAACTAGATATACACACAATAGCAAATAATACATACTGCAGCAAACATTAGCTATACATACAATATGAAACATAGCAATGAACAGATATACCAGTATCTAGCTAGAGGCTAGGAATAAAGGTAGGATGTATATAAACTCATAAAGCTAAATCATATATACAAATATTGCACTAAACTCAAACAGATATAAAGCAGAAGCTCCACACAAAGGTGGAACATGCTAGAAGGGCTAATGGGATGGAAGGAGAAGATAGAGGAGTAAGAGAAGAGACTGAGTGAGTAGTATATGTGGTAGTGAGAGGAAGCTAGGTGCAAGTCAGTTGGATATGTATTTGGAGTTGAGATGAAGTGAGGTAGTTAAGCATGTTATAACAGGTCTGAGCAATTGAGTGAGGAGGGAAGGGGAGCCAGATCCTGCAGAGGTAGGAAATCAATGGTAAGACAGTGTTAGGCACGGTGGCTAGGGAAGGGGAGGTAAAAGGAGGGTTACTAGTCAGGGATGGTGCATGGGCAACTCAAGATACTAATCATTTATGCTAACTACCACTCAATAATGCCAGACATTAGAGTTTCCTAGTTCTTATTGTTTTGAAAATGCATATTGATACAAAACTTGTTGTTATAATAATTTTTAAGTGACTCACCCATTGTTTTTTTCCTTTTGTTCCTGAATCTTCAGCAAATAAGTTGAGAGGTATGAGTGGGACTTCTATGGTGAACAACAAAACAATTCCAAAGTCCTAGAAATCATAGAAAGCACACCTGTCCTTTGTTCATTTGTCCTCAATGCTTACACCCTCTCATGATAAGCATTTTATTATATTTGGTGTGTTGCCAGCATCGTTACAGCGATCTCTTCTAGCATCTAACAACATTTTCTATCAGTATTTGCAGATAGTTAACATTTTGGTCTGAAAAAGGACATTGCCATATATCTGGGAATTGGCATAATGGTTAAGGCATTTTACTTATAAACAAAGTGCAGGGTTTGATTCTTAAAGGGGTTAATTGATCAGGCCTAAAATAACCCACAAGGTCATTTAACCTAGTATTGTCCTATGGACTATTAATGACAAAATGATATTACTTTTCATTGATATCACTTGAGTGACAACAAGATATTATGTTTCAAAATAATTCACATTTGATTTACCCCACACTCCTCACTTTTTTTCTCAGTAGCACTTATAGAATTGCAGCTGAATGCAGAACATTCCCAGGATGTTCTACACATGTTGCTGCGAATGACATTTTGTTTACTTTATATTGTTATATGTTACTTCACATTACTTGACAGTAATACAGTAAAAGATTTATGGAGAATAAAAAAAATTCTACATGTTCTCTGCAATATTTTGCATATACATCACACAAGATAAAATATAACAAAG